>NC_091992.1:44940043-45202699 GCF_044704955.1 Pristiophorus japonicus | reverse complement strand
ACACACACTAATCCCCCCCCACACATACACACTAATCCCCCCCCGCCACACACACACACACACACACACACACACTAATCCCCCCCCCCACACACACACACACACATTAATCCCCACACACACACACTAATCCCCCCCCACACACACACACTAATCCCCCCCCCACACACACACACACTAATCCCCCCCCCCACACACACACACTAATCCCCCCCCCCACACACACACACACACATTAATCCCCCCCCCACACACACACACACACATTAATCCCCCACACACACACACACACACTAATCCCCCCACACACACACACACTAATCCCCCCCACACACACACACTAATCCCCCCCACACACACACACTAATCCCCCCCCCACACACACACACAAATCCCCCCCCCCACACACACACACACAAATCCCCCCCCCACACACACACACAAATCCCCCCCCACACACACACACTAATCCCCACACCACACACACTAATCCCCCCCCCCACACACACACACACACACACACTAATCCCCCCCCCACACACACACACACAAATCCCCCCCCCACACACACATACTAATCCCCACACACACACACATCCCCCCCCCCACACACACACACTAATCCCCACACACACACACACACTAATCCCCCCCCCCACACACACACACACACACTAATCCCCCCCCCACACATACACACACACTAATCCCCCCCCCACACACACACACATTAATCCCCACACACACACACACACTAATCCCCCCCCCCACACACACATACACACTAATCCCCCCCCGCCACACACACACACACACACACACTAATCCCCCCCCACACACACACACACACATTAATCCCCACACACACACACACACTAATCCCCCCCCACACATACACACTAATCCCCCCCCGCCACACACACACACACACACACACTAATCCCCCCCCACACACACACACTAATCCCCCCCCCACACACACACACACTAATCCCCCCCCCACACACACACACTAATCCCCCCCCCCACACACACACACACACATTAATCCCCCCCCCACACACACACACACACACATTAATCCCCCCCCCACACACACACACACACACATTAATCCCCCCCCACACACACACACACACACACTAATCCCCCCCACACACACACACTAATCCCCCCACACACACACTAATCCCCCCCACACACACACACTAATCCCCCCCCCACACACACACACAAATCCCCCCCCCCACACACACACACAAATCCCCCCCCCCCACACACACACACACAAATCCCCCCCCCCACACACACACACTAATCCCCACACACACACACACTAATCCCCCCCCCACACACACACACACACACACACACTAATCCCCCCCCCACACACACACACACAAATCCCCCCCCCCACACACACATACTAATCCCCACACACACACACATCCCCCCCCCCCCCCACACACACACATTAATCCCCCCCCCACACACACACTAATCCCCCCCACACACACACACACACAAATCCCCCCCCCACACACACACACATTAATCTCCCCCCCCCCCACACACACACATTAATCTCCCCCCCCCCACACACACACATTAATCTCCCCCCCCAACACACACACACACACTTTCCCCCTCCCCAACACACACACACACTTTCCCCCTCCCCAACACACACACACACTTCCCCCCCCCACACACAGACTCCCCCCCCCACACAGACTTCCCCTACCCCACACACACTTCCCCCCCCACACACATTTCCCCCCCCACACACACTTCCCCCCCCCCACACACACTTCCCCCCCCCCACACACACACTTCCCCCCCCCCACCACACACACACTTCCCCCCCCCACACACACACTTCCCCCCCCCACACACACACACTTCCCCCCCCCACACACACACACACTTCCACCCCCCCCCACACACACACACTTCCACCCCCCCCCCCACACACACACTTCCACCCCCCCCCACACACACACACTTCCACCCCCCCCCCACACACACACACTTCCACCCCCCCCCACACACACACTTCCCCCCCACACACACACACACACACTTCTCCCCCACACACACACACACACACTTCCCCCCCCCCACACACACACACACACACACATCCCCCCCCACACACACACACACACATCCCCCCCACACACACACTTCCCCCCCCCCCACACACTCACACTTCCCCCCCCCCCACACACACACTTCCCCCTCCACACACACACACACTTCCCCCTCCACACACACACACACTTCACCCCCCCCCACACACACACACACTTCCCCCCCCCACACACACACACACACTTCCCCCCCCCCACACACACACACACTTCCCCCCCCCCACACACACACACTTCCACCCCCCACACACACACACACACTTCCACCCCCCACACACACACACACACACACACACTTCCCCCCCCCACACACACACACTTCCCCCCCCCCCCCACACACACACACTTCCCCCCACACACACACACTTCCCCCCCCCCACACACACACACTTCCCCCCCCCCCACACACACACACTCACACTTCCCCCCACACACACACTCACACTTCCCCCCACACACACACACTTCCCCCCCCCCCCACACACACACACTCACACTTCCCCCCACACACACACTTCCCCCCCATACACACACACTTCCCCCCCACACACACACACTTCCCCCCCACACACACACACTTCCCCCCCACACACACACACTTCCCCCACACACACACACTTCCCCCCCACACACACACTTCCCCCCCCCACACACACACCCCCCCCCCCACACACACACTTCCCCCCCCCCCACACACACACACTCACACTTCCCCCCACACACACACACTTCCCCCCCACACACACACACTTCCCCCCCACACACACACACTTTCCCCCCCACACACACACACTTCCCCCCCACACACACTTCCCCCCCACACACACACTTCCCCCCCCACACTCCCCCCCCAAACACACACATTAATCCCCCCCCCCCACACACACACACACACATTAATCCCCCCCACACACACACACACACATTAATCCCCCCCCCACACACACATTAATCCCCCCCCGCACACACACACACACACACTAATCCCCCCCCCACACACACACACTAATCCCCCCCCCACACACACACACACAATCCCCCCCCCACACACACACACACAATCCCCCCCCACACACACACACACACACAATCCCCCCCCCACACACACACACACAATCCCCCCCCACACACACACACAATCCCCCCCCCCCCACACACACACAATCCCCCCCCCCCCACACACACACAATCCCCCCCCCCACACACACACACACAATCCCCCCCCCACACACACACACATTAATCCCCCCCCCACACACACACACATTAATCCCCCCCCACACACACACACTTCCCCCCCCCACACACACTTCCCCCCCCCACACACACTTCCCCCCCCCACACACACACTTCCCCCCCCCACACACACTTCCCCCCCCACACTCCCCCCCCAAACACACACATTAATCCCCCCCCCCCACACACACACACACACATTAATCCCCCCCCCCCACACACACACACATTAATCCCCCCCCCACACACACATTAATCCCCCCCCGCACACACACACACACACTAATCCCCCCCCCCACACACACACACTAATCCCCCCCCCCACACACACACACACAATCCCCCCCCCCACACACACACACACAATCCCCCCCCACACACACAATCCCCCCCCACACACACACACACAATCCCCCCCCCACACACACACACACACAATCCCCCCCCCCCCCCACACACACACAATCCCCCCCCCCACACACACACACACAATCCCCCCCCCACACACACACACATTAATCCCCCCCCCCACACACACACACATTAATCCCCCCCCACACACACACACACACATTAATCCCCCCCCACACACACATTAATCCCACCCCCCACACACACACATTAATCCCCCCCCCCCACACACACACACACACATTAATTCCCCCCCACACACACACTAATCCCCCCCCCACACACACACATTAATCCCCCCCCCCACACACATTAATCCCCCCCTACACACACACATACACACTAATCCCCCCAACACACATTAATCCCCCCCACACACACACAAGCACACTAATCCCCCCCCCCCCACACACACACACACACATTAATCCCCCCCCCACACACACACACATTAATCCCCCCCCCACACACACACACATTAATCCCCCCCCCACACACACATTAATCCCACACACACACACATTAATCCCCCCCACACATTAATCCCCCCCCCACACACTAATCCCCCCCCACACACACACACACACTAATTCCCCCCCTCTCACACACACACACACACACTAATCCCCCCCCCCACACACACACACACTAATCCCCCCCCCACACACACACACACACTAATCCCCCCCCCCACACACACACACACACTAATCCCCCCCCCCACACACACACACACACTAATCCCCCCCCCACACACACACACACACTAATCCCCCCCCCACACACACACACGCTAATCCCCCCCCCCACACACACACTAATCCCCCCCCCCACACACACACACATTAATCCCCCCACACACACTAATCCCCCCCCCCACACACACACACACTAATCCCCCCCCCACACACACACACACACTAATCCCCCCCCCCACACACACACACACTAATCCCCCCCCCACACACACACACACACTAATCCCCCCCCCACACACACACACACACTAATCCCCCCCCCCACACACACACACACACTAATCCCCCCCCACACACACACACACACTAATCCCCCCCACACACACACACACACTAATCCCCCCCCCACACACACACTAATCCCCCCCCCCCACACACACACACATTAATCCCCCCACACACACTAATCCCCCCCCCCACACACACACACACTAATCCCCCCCACACACACACACACACACTAATCCCCCCCCCACACACACACACACATTAATCCCCCCACACACACTAATCCCCCCCCCCACACATACACACACACTAATCCCCCCCCCCACACACACACACATTAATCCCCACACACACACACACACTAATCCCCCCCACACACACACATACACACTAATCCCCCCCCGCCACACACACACACACACACACACACTAATCCCCCCCCACACACACACACACACACATTAATCCCCACACACACACACACACTAATCCCCCCCCACACATACACACTAATCCCCCCCCCGCCACACACACACACACACACACACACACTAATCCCCCCCCACACACACACACACACATTAATCCCCACACACACACACTAATCCCCCCCCACACACACACACTAATCCCCCCCCACACACACACACACTAATCCCCCCCCCCACACACACACACTAATCCCCCCCCCACACACACACACACACATTAATCCCCCCCCCACACACACACACACACATTAATCCCCCACACACACACACACACACTAATCCCCCCCACACACACACACTAATCCCCCCCACACACACACTAATCCCCCCCACACACACACACTAATCCCCCCCACACACACACACACAAATCCCCCCCCCCCACACACACACACAAATCCCCCCCCCACACACACACACAAATCCCCCCCCACACACACACACTAATCCCCACACACACACACACTAATCCCCCCCCCCCCCCACACACACACACACACACTAATCCCCCCCCACACACACACACACACAAATCCCCCCCCCCCACACACACATACTAATCCCCACACACACACACACACACACATCCCCCCCCCACACACACACACTAATCCCCACACACACACACACTAATCCCCCCCCCCCCACACACACACACACACTAATCCCCCCCCCACACATACACACACACTAATCCCCCCCCCACACACACACACATTAATCCCCACACACACACACACACTAATCCCCCCCCCCACACACATATACACACTAATCCCCCCCCGCCACACACACACACACACACTAATCCCCCCCCACACACACACACACACATTAATCCCCACACACACACATTAATCCCCACACACACACACACACTAATCCCCCCCCACACATACACACTAATCCCCCCCCCCGCCACACACACACACACACACACACACTAATCCCCCCCCACACACACACACACACACATTAATCCCCACACACACACTAATCCCCCCCCACACACACACACTAATCCCCCCCCCACACACACACACACTAATCCCCCCCCCCACACACACACACTAATCCCCCCCCCCACACACACACACACACATTAATCCCCCCCCCACACACACACACACACATTAATCCCCCCCCCCACACACACACACACATTAATCCCCCCCACACACACACACACACACTAATCCCCCCCACACACACACACTAATCCCCCCCACACACACACACTAATCCCCCCCCCCACACACACACACAAATCCCCCCCCCCACACACACACACACAAATCCCCCCCCACACACACACACACACACACACACTAATCCCCCCCCCACACACACACACACACTAATCCCCCCCCCACACACACACACACACTAATCCCCCCCCCCCACACACACACACTAATCCCCCCCCCCCACACACACACACTAATCCCCCCCCCCCCACACACACACACACACTAATCCCCCCCCCCCCACACACACACACTAATCCCCCCCCCCCACACACACACACACACTAATCCCCCCCCCCCCCCCCCCCCACACACACACACTAATCCCCCCCCCCCCCACACACACACACACACTAATCCCCCCCCCCCACACACACACACACACACTAATCCCCCACACACACACACACTAATCTCCCCGGGAGCCACGCTGTTACCGGACGCGGAAGTTTTTCACCGGGTCCCGGGTCCGGTAGATCGCTGCCGCATTCTCGCTGTAGCAGTCCCCCGCCATCGCCTCTCGCTCCGCCCGCCCGCCGGTTGCCGGGGAAACGGAGGGCGGGGCAGTGCGGCGCGGCGGTTCCCCTGACAACAGACAAGGCCTCACTCCGTCTGACTGGGCCTGCAGCTCTCCAGTGCTTGCAACCGTCACCTCAGGCTCAATGAATGAGAAGGAAAGAGTGGCAGAGCAATTCACAGTGTGAAATCCAGGCAGAAAGTGGTGTTAGCTGTGGCTTGGTCCATCAAAATAGGCTCGTTCCGGAGACTGGAGCACAAAATCCAGCACTGCCCAGGATTTCCCCCAAACCTTCCTGCTGATAGCAATCCATCTGGTGATGGGCTACCTGAGACTGTAGGCCTTTCCCCTTTTCTTCACGAATCCATGCTGCAGAATCGGTTAGCTATCTCTTTTAATTGGATCAATAAGGAGACACTGTTGCCCCAGTGTCAGCAATCTAAATAAAAATAATCTAACCAAAGGATCCGCTTCTGAGAGGGACACAAACAAAAACCACCCAAATCATTAAAAAAAAATCAGATTAAATGAGATTATTTTCTGCATCAACCAAACATTCTCCAGTGCCCACCTATGCTCCCTCTCCAGGACCACTCTGTTGGCTATCTCACCATAGCAATGCTTTGCATAGAATTACTGCACAGAAACTGGCCATTCTGTCCAACTGGTCTATGCCAGTGTTGATGCTCCACATGAGCCTCCTCCCACCCAACTTCATCTAAACCTATCAGCATAACATTCTATTCCCTTCACCCTCATGTGTGTATCTAGCTTCCCCTTAAATGCATCTTTGCTATTCACTTCAACTACTCCTTGTGGTAGTGAGTTCTACATTCTCATCACTCTCTGGGTAAAGAAGTTTCTCCTGAATTCCTTATTGGATTTAATCAGTATCTTCTATCCATATCCCCAAGTTTTGGATTCCACCACGTGGAAATAGCTTCTCTACCTCTACCCTATCACTCTCCTTCATAATCTTAAAACTATCAGATCACCCCTCAGGCTTTATTTTTTTTTTTTAAAGAGAAAAGACCACCAGCTTGTTCAGTTTTTCCCTAATAGATATAACCTCTCAGTTTTGGTATCATCCTTGTAAATCTTTTTTGCACCTACTTTCCTTTTAGTAATATGGAGATCAGAAATGTGCACAGTATTACAAGTGTGGTCTAACCAAGGTTCTATACAAGTTTAACATTACTTTACTGTTTTTGAATTGTATCCAGCTAGTAACAAACCCTAGTGCTAGTGCTTTGTTTGTATTTTTATAGCCCGTTAATCCCTGTTGGTACTTTCACGTCAGCTGCGGCGCAGTGTGTTAACTCCAGGGACTCTAGCACAAAAAACAAATCTAGACCGACACTGTCGAAGGGGCTGTCTTTCGGATGATCTGGTCATTATCACATTGCTGTTTGTGGGAGCTTGCTTGCACTGCAAATTGGCTGCCGCGTTTCCCACATTGTACATTAATTGACTGTAAAACACTTTGAGACGTCCGATGGTCATGAAAGGCGCTATATAAAGCCATGTCTTTCTTTGATTTGTGTATCAGTACTATATTTACACTTATCTTGCAAGTGACCTCCTTATTCCTCTAACCAAAGTGCACCACCTCACACCTATCATTATTGAAAATCATTTTCCATTTACATGCCCATTCTGCAACTTGTATTTTGTCAGTTTCCTCAGTATTATTAACTATACTCCCAATTTGATATTAAGCATTTATTTATGTGAATTATGAGTAACAGTGGGCCCAGCACTGATCCATGTGGAATACCAATTCACACCTCGTCAGTCTGAATACCTTTAACCCGATCTCTCGATTTTCTGTTTTGTACCCAACTTGCTAGCCATTCTGCTATCTGTCCCCTGACTCCACCTTAATGAATCTACCACAGCCTTTTGAAAACCCAAGTATATTATACCTACTACATTACCCTTGTCTACTCTGAGGCTGAGGGAGGGGTAGGGTCGGAGAGGAGTGGGCTTTCTTAAACCACAAATCACTACTCTGAATTTGCCAGGTGTGTTATACTTACCTTTAAACATAAAAAGTCAAACTAAAAACATTTTTTTTTTTAAAATCCATTGCAACACTTTATTTTCACAAGCATTTGAACAACAATCTAGTCATTCAGATTTTACAATATGAAAGGCAACACTTAACCTCTTGAGGTAAAAAAAGTATTTTTTTACATTATGGTTTGCATCTTCAACAAACTTCTATCACTGAGACACACACCAGTGATTTATACGTGGTTTGTTTCTGTCTCAGTATTCATGAGCAGGAGGCAGATTGTACAGTCATTAACAGAGTGAAGGCAATAGGGGAGGATCAGCACCCAGTCGGAGGTACCCCAGTAAATATCAGAAAATAACTTTCACCAAGTGCTTTATCCTAAAAAGAGAAGCGGAGTATGCAAATGGCCATAATACACAAATACTTTAAAAATATGCACAAAAGTGCTTATACCAATTGCCAAGGTTGGTGCTTACCTTTTCAAAGTTTAAAAAAAAAGAAAAAGAAACATGGAAAATATTTAAACCAAACACTTAACTGAAAAGCCATTGTTTAGAATTTGGGCTGTGCAATAGAATCAAACAAGTCAATTTCTAAAATAGAGTGCTCTATAAGTGGCATGTGTAAATTCTGCTACTGTACAGAGTGCAGTCTAGGCACCATACCCCATCTGAGTCAACATATATCCTTCAAATCAGGTTTCTTTGGAATGACAATTTATTAAAATTTGTCTTCACTGCCTGGCCAAATTTACTTGAGGCACAAAGGCCTGAAACAATATTTGCAATAAAGCTAACAGATTTTTTTAAATTATGAGGGGACCTTAATTACATTTTTGAACCATTTAAAACACTTAAAAGTTCTAGTGACTCGTGAATTAATTTTTAATATTGGCAGCTATGCACAAGTGTGCATGGATCTTCTTTAAGCAATGCCTATTGCCTCACTGTTCTAATAATGATCAAGGCTTTTCATACAGACAACATTTAGAATCCCTCATCTACATTTTGGTGTAGTCTGAGACTAATTGAAAGAAATATTTGAGTTACAAATCAGAACTATCAGTATAAAGCTCAAGGACATATAGTCCATTACAACACCAAACAAAGAATGGCCCATTATGTCCTAGGAAAATTCACTTATTACTATTCAAGTCTTATGAACATAGTGTGAGCCTGTTTGAATGCCCTGGAACATTCTGGCTGGTTTCCATTCCATTGCACAACCCTCCACGCATACAAAAGCAAACTTTCGATATAATGTCCTGGACCAAAAATGACAATAATCTTCAAAAAAAGAGCAAGTGGAATTACAAAAAAATTCAACTTACAAATCGATTAGTTTATTTAGTTCTTTGTATTCAAAAAATATATCTCTTATGCATTTTCTTCAGAAAATACAATTTTTATTATTTTTCACATTGTCCTGGCTTCACTTCCATGAAAAGCAAAATCTGCATCAGTAAAATAGGAGTGTCCATACTGTAATTAGGAAATCTCTGCTCTTCAGAGATTCTGAAAGAGGACCCAGTGATTAAAAGGTCCACTATCTACAGCAGCAAGGTACATGGAATCTCCACCCGGGGGAAGAGATTCAGGGGGCACACCATAAAATTGATAAAGATCCATATTTTTTGTTTTCATACAAAATATTTATAATATTTGTTAACTTTTTCAAGATCATAAAAGGAATTGATAAAGCAAAAAAACACAAATTGTTCACTGTTAACAGGAGAAGCAAGTAAAAAATTAGGAAGTTAGGAGTAAGTAGAGTCAGGTGGAACTTTCTCTCCCAAAGGGTAATAGTTGTAAAATAAAAATACAAATGCAAGATAGTGAAGCAGACAATACAAAGGTGTTCAAAATCCAACGAGATGCACTCTGGAGAGAAGAGATTGGGGATACTTTTAACTTTCATCGCAAGGCAAAAACCAGGCGATAGCAAATAGGCCGCCCATTTTACATCTCACCAGATTTTCTTTTCAAATGACATCAGTCGAAATGAAAAATTGGGCCAGGTTTAATATGGGCTGTTGATTCACTATTACGCGCTTTTGGCATGGCAATAAATTCTAACTACTCAAGTTGAGACACACAGGGAGGAGGTTTGTAGATGGGTTGATCTATAAGAGGGGAGGATCATGTTCACAATATAGAAAAGTTTAAAATAGAATGAGGACAACAGCAATTCAGGATCAGAAATTAAATACCGAAAAGGGACCAACATTGCTATCTGGGATAGCTGTGAATACCAAGTTCAGGTTATGGAGCAGAGGTTGACTGGTGGGACACCACGGGAACACAAGTTTTTGTGAAGTTTGTGAAGGGCAGAAAGAGGGGATACTTAGGCAGAAGCATCGTGTCCAGAGAGAAACTTCTATTATTAAGAGGGGCATGGTCCAAGAATAGCGTGTATAAAGAAGAAAAATATTGGACATTGCTATGCAGTATCTATTTGTCTAATTATTAAATGAATTTCCTGCACTGTTGTGCCAAAAGAAAATAATTTTGGGAGGCGAGGCGTGGATCGGGGATGGTCCACAGGTGCTGACAGACCTCTGGTACCACACCCAAGTGATCATTCTTCATAGGTGAACCCAATGCGTTTTCGCAAAATACTCATCCAACATTCCAGCTAATAATTACGATAGTTAAACAGTGGTGGTTTCAACAAATACTGAAATGTTGTCATATGCTAACCAGTGTAATACACTGGGATCATGACCATGTTTAAGGGTTTTCATAGTTGCTAGATTGTTTATTTATTTTTAAACTGGTTAATCTACCAATATTACCTGCCACATTACCTGGCATTTAATCTAGTACAGTATCATCGCAACCAGGAAGACAGATGGCAGTTTGCTTTAGTGACCAAAGTAATAGGATGTGACTCATTTTGGTGACCGGGTTGGGGAGGGGGAAATTTTCCCTCCTCCTCCTCCTCAAGGCGCCAACTCCTTGCTGTGATACTGTTCCAGGAGTACCGGAAGCCCTCTACTATGTTGCTAAAGCGGTCACTCTTCATGTGTGAGCCTAGACAGTCCGCGCCAACAGGCTATTCAAATATGGAGGGTATTAGTTGAATCAAATCCAATCCTTGTGTCATCTATAAATATGCACGAACGCCAGAACCGCAAGGGGCATGAACCCTGGCTGGTTTTCCACTCCTTAGCCCATGTACTGAAGGCAAATGTAATGACACTACTACTCCAGCCAAGAACAGAACTTGTTTATTTTTTTTTTGCTTAGCAAATCTCTAAATCATCTGTGAGCCACTATAAGGTTCTCCCCAGGGAAAAATGCAAGTCCTGGTTAACAAAGTACTTAAAATTGGTTCAGTATCACTGAAACAAGTGCATAATTTTCTGCAATCTGCAAAAGGTACAGCAAAGACCCGTGGCAGCTTAAAGTTGCATCCAGCTTCCCTACAAGATTTTCCAATCTTTTTTGCTTAAGTAAATTTATTAAAATAGTGAGCTGCAGAACATGTAATTTAAAAAAAGCTAAATATTTCCATTGAACTTCAACAGTATGTTTTTTTTTAAAAACTGCACCTTATTCCGCCTTCCTTGGCTGCATGAGAAAGCCCAACTATACATCATGGATAAGACTTGAGGATGAAGACTGCATATTTATGGATGAAGTCAAGAATCAACATCAACACAAACCTGTCTTCAGTCAGCTCGCTTAACCTTGATTAAGACTTGGAGGCACTTCAGTGTCAAGGCACTTTCATATTGATGCTGGGGCTCCACAAGATCAGCCCTCAAGCGGAGACCAGTAGTCTCTGCTCCATTTTTTCTACTGTACCAGTGTGCAGCCGGTCCCTGTTGAGGGTCAAAAGGAGGCCCATGTTTTCTTACTTCCAATAGGCACTCTTATGACCCATGAAAAAGCAGATGCTGGACATGGTTAAGTTTTGGTGACGAGGGCATTTCCTTTATATTACAGTGCTGCTTTTGACACTATCAATATAAAAGTGTCTTCAACTAGGAAGGCCCAGTGGAGCCATGAACCACAGCCAACCCTGTTGCATTACAAAAGGGACATCATTCTGCAATACAGAAACATTTTAAATTCACACTCCTAAATCACAACCATCACAATTCATTTAAAGTTCAAAATAAATATCACATTCTTCAAAGTCAGTCAGTCGTTGTGATGGTAAGTCAGTGGGTACCATGGGATAGGGCCAGCTTGAAATTCTGGGTTAGCTCTCAGTTATTGGCTGGGTCACAGCATTCTGTCCGGTGCAAACCCTCTTCAGTGGTGGTGCCCCTGAATATTCATCGTCCTCCTCTTCGACGACCTGTTAACAAATCATAGAAAGAGTTAAAGAATCAAAAAGTACTTTAGGAAAGTCTGTCCTATTATAGCTACAACATTCTGGTTTAAACCAAAATTCATCATAAAACACCTGAATTAACATTCTGAAACAGGTTCCTATGAAATAAATACTGGAAAAAAAATGTAAATCCCACTTCTGCTGAGTACAAAACAATAGTTTCCCCCCCCCCCCCCCCCCAGTAAAATTCTGTGCTAGAGAGAGATTTTCAGCCTCCTGTCTGAATATTTTATTCATTGAATTGTGTTGAGAACCTTCAATTCAAATCAATGAACTATAGTGGGGATTCATAAGAAATAGGAGCAGGAGTAGGCCATACGGCTCCTCGAGCCTGCTCCATCAATCTCAACTCCACATTCTTCCCTGATCGCCATATCCTTCGATTCCCCTGGAGTCCAAAAATTTCTCTCTCTCAACCTTGAATATATTGAGAGACTCAGCATCCACAGCCCTCTGAGGCAGAGAATTCCAAAGATTCACAACCCTCGGTGAAGAAATTCCTCCTCATCTCAGTGTTAAATGGCCTACCCCTTATCCACCCAGAGGAAACAACCTCTCAGCATCTACCCTGCCAATCCCCTTCAGAATCTTGTATATTTCAATGAGATCACTTCTCAATTCTTCTAAACTCCAGAGTATAGGCCCATTCTATACAATCTCTCATCATAGAACACTCTCATCCCAGGAACCAATCTAGTGAACCTTCATTGCACAGCCTCCAAGACAAGTATATTCTTCCTTCAAAACTGAGCACAGTACTCCAGGTGTGCTCTCACCAAGGCCCTGTAGAATTGTAGCAAGACTTCCTTACTCTTATACTCCTAGCCCCTTGCAATAAAGGCCAACATGCCATTGTCTTTCTTATTGCTTGCTGTACCTGCATGCTAGCTTTCTGTGTTTCTTGCACAAGGACACCCAAATCTCTCTGAACACCTACATTTAAAGTTCCTCACTATTTAAAAATTATTTTTTCTATTCTTCCTACCAAAATGAATAACCTCCACATTTTCCTACATTATACGCCTTCTCCCACCTTACTCACTTAGTCTATTTATATCTCTTTGTAGACTCGGTGTTCTCCGCACAGCTTACTGTCCCATCTAGCTTTATATCAGTAAACTTGGATACATGACACTAGAAATGGTCCCTTCATCTAGGTCATTAATATAGATTGTAAATAGCAGAGGCCCAAGCACTAATCCTTGCCAACCTTAAAAAGACCTATTTATCCTTATTCTCTGTTGGTTAACCAATCCTCTATCCATGCTACGATATTACCCCCAACCCCTTGTGCCCTTATCTGTGCAATAACCTTTTATGTGGCACCTTATCAAATGCCTTTTGGAAATCCAAATAAACTACATCCACTGATTCCCCTTTATCTACCCTGTTAGTTACATGCTCAAGAAACACTGAAATTTGTCAAACATGATTTCCCTTTCATAAAACCATGTTGACTCTGCTTAATGATGTTATGATTTTCTAAGTGCCATGATACCACTTCCTAACAACGGATTCCAGCATTTTTCCGACAACTTGTGTCAGGCTAACTGGCTTGTACTTTCCCCATTTTCTCTACCTCCTTTCTTGAATAGCGGTGTTACATTTGCTACCTTCAATCCGCTGGGATCGTTCTAGAATCTAGAGAATTTTGGAAGATCAAAACCAATACATCCACTATCTCTACAGCCACCTCTTTCAGAACCCCAGAATGTAGGCTGCCAGGTCCAGGGGATTTGTCAGCTTTTAGTCCCATTAATTTCTTTAGTACTTTTTCTCTACTTATATTCATTACATTAAGTTACTCACCCTCGTTGGTTCCCCACCAATTTAGGTATGCTTTTTGTGAAGCCAGATATAAAATATTTGTTTAATGTTTCTGCCATTTTCTTAATCCCCATAATAATTTCTCCTGTCTCAGCTTTTAAGGGACCAACATTTACTTTTGCTACACTCTTTTTGCATACTTGTAGCAGCTCTTGCAATCTGTTTTTATATTTCTTGCTAGTTTTCGCTCATGCTACTTTTTTTCCCTTTTTATAAATTTTTTGGTCATTCTTTGCTGGTTTCTGAAACTCTCCCAATCCTCAGGCTGAGTAACATTAAAAGCAACTTCTTTCAATCTAATGCTATCCTTAATTTCTTTAGTTAACCACGAATGGATCACTTTCCCGTGGAGTTTTTGTTTCTCAATGGAATGTATTGTGAATTATGAAATATTTATTTAAATGCTAGCCACTGCTATACCTTTTACTCTAGTTTTCCAATTTACCATAGTCAACTTGCTCCTTATTTAAGTTTAAGTTTAAGACTCTAGTTTTGGACTTGGGCAAGTCACTCTTAAACTTAATGTGAAATTCTAGCATATTATGATCACTCTGCACCAGAGGATCATTTACTATGTCAATTAAAACCCTGTGTGAAGTGCTGTGACGGTTGTCAAAGCAGACAGACAATCAAAATGCAGAATTCTGACAGACAATGAACAAGGAAGTGAGTAAGCTCTTAAAAATGTTAGATAGCAAAACAAAGATTGGGGCTCTCATGGGGAAAAGGCAAACCTGAAATAAAGATGGACAAACTTACAAAAAAATTAAAACTTTTCTTTGAAAAGTTTCTTAAAAATGTTAACTTTTAATAAAATGCACAAATTTCAGTGCACAAAATGAAAAATTAGTTTTCCAGGCCCTTAACATTTGATTAGCGGTAATAACGCTGTCAAAACTCCGAATTACAACGAATCCCTTTGGGTCTAACTTTTAGTGGAGAATTTAACAGCGTACTTACAGCGGAAGAATGGAAGTTTTTGTCAGTTTTCAATGATTTGCGAGATTTCACTGATTGCCAGCTCTGTGGGAAGGGGAGGGTGGGGGAGGGGAGTGGTGGAGGCACAGAGCAGCCAGTTTCGGAGCAGTCATCGACAGGCTGCAACTTCTGGATTTCCGCATCCCAAATCTCGAAGTGGTGGTCAGTTTCAAAAGGTGGAATGACTGCGACCGCTGCCAGTTCGCCGTCATCCCGACCGGGCCAATAAATGAAATGACTCTCAAAATTCTGAATGGTTCAATGAACCAACTTTATGGTTACAAACCAAATTCAATGTCAGTGGGATTTAACATTTGAAACAAACAGCCACAGAGACAGCAACTCCCTGTAATCTGGAAATTACTGGTACCGACCTTTAGTTTGGTTTTGATAGCAACAATTTTTATACTCCTAAGAGTACTATTTTGCAAAAAAAATGAAAGGCCAAAAGAAAACACAATACAGCACATTAGAGCTCAGCTCTCTGGATCAACACTGCAGCAAGCTCCCTCTTGCCAAATTTATATCCTGCTTTATTAGTCACCTTTTCTAGCTGGTTGGGCACTTTATGTTACCTTGCCAAAGTTCATGTGCAAGCCTTGACGCAGGGTAACTGTAAGCTAAACTATGAAAAGCATCAGAGTACGCGTGGTCCTGTCAATCCTCACCCATTGTCTATTTTGCAGACCACAGGAAAGTGATCAGTAACCCAAGCTGATTTTTCTCCTCCCTAACCTGAGGGCAACTGTAGCTTCCTAACCATCATTCTCTCATAACTGAGCCAACTCCATGAAGACTGGAGTCAAATCTATTTCTGCAAGGCTTTGTTCTTACCCACTAGGTCACCAGGAAATGAGAGGCTTACTATCACAAAGCTCAAATGTTACTAGTAACCACCTATGCTTTAGTATCTGTAAAAACATCCTATGTAAAAGGTTATACAGCTGTATTATTCTCTCAAGCAGTTAAAGTGCTGACTTCTGCCATTTTAAATTTATAAACCTATGCTCTAACCAGTTTCACACACATGTTTGTCAGGAATTAATCCACTGTGGCTTGCTACACAACATTTAACCTGGCACTGAAACAGGGACATTTATAGCAAGATGAAAATGGCAGCATTCACACACAGCCTAAAGTTTGTTGTATATTCATTGGTCTGTGTGCTTTCTTAAAATAAAATTCTAGTGTGTGCACGTTTCACTTTCACATGTACAAACTGAGCTAAATAACCCAAGTAAGAGAGGTGCCACTTAAGAGTTCAAAATTAGGTTTGGTGCTCAACTCAAACTACATAAAAATGTACCTACAAGCGCAGTCTTCCCTCCTGGCTTACCTGAGGCTGCAAGGGAACCAGCTCCTCCTTTGTGAGCATTGGGGGGTCATCTCCTACTTCTGAGGAAGGAAGGGAAGGTTCTGTGAGAGAGAATTGAGAAATTACAACTGCTATAACCATACTATCCACTTGCTGCATAACAGACAGAGAAATAGTGGTACTAGTAGGAGGAGAGAGAACAGTGACCGAAATCACTTGGAAATTGAAACACCAGTCTGCACTCTCTTCAAAGCAGCTTTATACACAGATAATTCAAAGACCATCAGGAAGCTGAAAATATTTTAATAAATTAAATGGAAACTGCCCGAGGAGGAGGAGAACTACAATGTCCTTGTATGTACAGAGCTTGCTGACTTCAGCTGAGGCACTAGATAGAACTACTGGCTTCAGTGCTCCTGAATGGGCCAGGGCTCCCACTCCAAATTACTATCCAGTGACATCTGCACGATGGAATAGCCTTCAGACACTCTCGGTCTAGGTTGGGTTAGCTGATCTCCGTTGGAGCAGTACAATTGGAATTAGTGCTCAGAATGGCCATTGAACCAAGCTACCCTCGGAGACCTGCAACACTGGTAGAATTGTGCCTCAGTGAGTGTCCGTGTTTTCTGAAGGCAGGAAAAGCAAGTTAATGCTAACTGCATGAGTTCCAGTGTCAAAGTAAGCCCTCCTTTTACGGTGTAGGTACAAATTGTGCGACACTTGTTTTGTTCTCCCCTCCTCTATGAAAGTGTCGACTCTTCTCAGGGTACAGTTCCATGGAAACCAAATACCCTCCAGTACCTCTCCCAAAATCACTACTCTTCATACATGGCTCTAGACATTCTTCATTGGTAAGCGTCGGCAAGCTATTCATCATGAATGGCACGAATTGTAGAGATCAGCTAACTCAGCATAGACCGAAAGTTGAAATGCCAAGCTTCTGCTCGGTGTCACCACCATATAATGTAGAGAAGGACCAAGAGACATTGTCAGAGGACTTAGTTATGAGCAAAGGTTAGAAAAACTTGGACTCTTTGGCACTGATAGTTAGCCAAATGAGAGGAGACTTTATCAAAGGTATACAAGATTCTAAGTGGAATAGGAACAGTTAATTCTGAATACTGTTTCAAATTAAACTACAATTGCAGGCTAAGAGGAGATAAGTACAAACTGGCAAAAGGCAAGTTCTGGATTCATGTGGGGCAGTGGAGAGGAAATTGTAGATTTCTGTGGAAGGATGAACAATAATGGGAACTCACTGTCCTCATCTACCCTCTGTGTTACCTTATCAAAAAACTCAATCAAGTTAGTCAAACACTATTTGCCCTTAACAAATCTGTGCTGCCTCACCTTTATGAATTCATGCTTGTCCAAGTGGCTGTTAATTCTCTTCCGGTTTCTAAAAGCTTTCCCACCACTGACGTTAAACTGACTGGCCTGTAATTGGCAGATCAATCAGTGTGATCCGGAAGATGCACACCAATTGCGCTACACAGATCTCATTCTGCTTCGTACTTTCACATGCAATACCGGCAGTGATGTGCAATGTTCGCCATTCATGCAGTCACTATCACAATTTACCCAATCTTGGTGACTATCATGGAGCTGTTTTATCTTCCAAGGCCATCACTGTTGTGGGCAGATTGAAAAATAAAAACAAAACTTATTTGAGCTGCATGGGTGAGATAAATGGTCACAATGGGGATAGGTGACAGAGACAGAATCTGCAGTGAGCTCTAATCTTACAAATTTCATGTCCTACTGGGCAGATCAACCCAGCCGCACTGCCATTGCATGATGTGATCATGAGCTTGCAGTTGTACAGTGTCTTCTCACATCTCAAAGCACATCACACCTAATCAATCAGTTATTGTTCTAATGCAGGCAAATGTGGCAGCCATTTTTCACACAGCAAGATCCCACAAACACCAATACGATGAATAACTAGTTACTCTATTCTTGGTGATGTTGGTTGAGGGAACAATGTTTGTCAGGTCACCACGAGAACTCCCTACTTTTCTTTGAAGAGTGACACAGAAATGTTCACAACTACCTGAAGCACCAGGCAGGACCACATTTTAACATTTTAACCAAATAATGGCACCTCTGACAATTCAGCACTCCCTGAAGGGTCATCCTATTAAATGCTCAATAATAGTTCTGAAAATTCACAGATTACACAGTAACAGTAAAGATTATTCCGATTGCTTTCCATACCTTCCATGCTTTCCTGCCCAAGCATGGGAGGCTGAGAGTCATCTGCTTTAAAATCAGACAGAAGTGTTGGGCTGACAGGTTCACTTTGCTCTGGGCTGGGGCTCGAGTTTGTACTGCTGTCCACTTTTACCTGGTAGGCATCTGACAGGGAGCTCTGGTTACTAGTCTCATCTGAAAGGTTAAGAAGAAAAGGCAAACTTAAATCAATCTGAAATTATTATGAAGGAGAAAAATAATCCGACAGTTTAGGTCTAATGTCTCTCCATTAGTGTCATCAACAAGCTTTTTAAAACCTCTTCCCCCCCCTAGTCTCTGTCCCTACTCCACTGGAGGCACTGATTCCTGTTAGAATACAGGTCCAAGGTGCCCTATCGTTCCTAGTGACTATTCTCCATGTGCGAATCTAGACAGTAAATGCTGTCAGGCTGTTCTACTACATGGGGCATCAGAGGCAAGCCCAACCCTGTCCTCATCCTCCCCTACAGTTTCTTCATCCCTAGTTCAGGGTTGTTAATGCCAAATATAGAGCCTAATTGCCACTCACACTCCGATCAGGTCACTCAATACAGACTGGGAATCGAACTTGCCACTTGCTGCTTTGTGTTGCTCAGTTGATTGCTGCTCTTACCAAATGGAGCCTACTCCTCTGTCTGTTAAGGGAAGAGACTCAAGTTTGGAGATGGTTCCACAGGTATAGTCAGTGTGCCAGCCCAGATAACAGTGGGGACTATGGCAACCAACCCAAACTCTGCCCTCGCTTGATACCCTCACCTGTACTTTTTCAGTGAAGGGGAGAGAGGTTGAGGAGAGTGTCACTGGTCAGCAATCAGTAACTAAATTTCTACACAATTTTTCTTCCTCCTCAGCCCAAGGACTTTATGACCAAATGCAGCAGTCTGCCCAGACACCACTGATGCAATCTAATTAGGCACAGCGCAAGAAGTAACCCGGCCACCTTTGGGTTCTATACACGGTCAGTGACATTCAGTGCATTTACTCAGAGCCACCAGTGTGTTGCATTTCTTTTAAATTGTAGGAAATTAATTGCTATTTAATTAATGTTGAATGTGACAAAGATCACAGTACCAGTTGTATCGGAGGTCAGCCATTCCATATATCCGATTATTTCTTCAATCGTACATTATTCCCCAGCTCTTCTACCTGTACTGCTTTACAATCACCCACCGACATGTGTGCTACACAATCCCAGAGTGGCATGTGCTGCAATCTTTCTTTGCAATGGCATTGCCTCTCCTTCCTCAGATGGTGAGCTAAAGTTCAGGAATTCACATCAGTGTTGACACTTGGATTTCAGTGACGTTTCAGGACGAGTATGACATTTTCAATCTAGCTCTGCTTGAATTCTGAGAAACAACTAATACAATTAGTCACTCTGTCCTTTCAAATTTGGAGAAAGTATTTTGAGCTGTTTAACACTAAGATGACATACTGGTGGTTACAGGTCTATCACTGGTCGTGATAATGGTGGGAGCAATTTGAGGCGGATAATTAAGGGCGTTACAAGAAGCATTTCAGAGAAATGCAATTGTTCCTATAGTTTTTGGTGTTATGCTGGACAAGCCTGATGTCAACAGAGTTATTGTGTGTATGAGAATAAGAACATTACAGGAATGCTCTACTGCAATGTAGCACAGCACAGGAAAATATCAAATTGTAAGATTTTGTTTTACAGTTCTTTACTAATTAGCACTAGGGGTACAGTAGTGTAGTGGCTATGGTACTGACTGGACTAGCAACTCAAATCCCACTCCGGCAAGTTGGGAAATTTAATTCAATAAATTCTGGTAATTTGTGGGATGATAGCAGAAAAAAAAACTGAAATGAAAAACTGGTTTAATAGTAACTTTCAGGGAAGGAAACCTACCATCTATACCAGGTCTGGCCTACATGTGACTGGTCCCATACTACCTTCGCATGGTGACTAGGGATAAATAAATGCAACCTCGCCAATGTTATTCGTACTCCAAGAAAAGATAAATCAAATAGAACTAACCGCAAGTGCACTGGGTCATCGACAGAGCACCATGTAACAGAGTTTAAATACACACTCACCATTCAGCTCCAGGAGAATGGGAGAGGAGCTGTTGTCAGATACAGGCAGCAGGAAGCCTTTGTCTCCCTTTGTACCTTTTGATTCAAGACTGTTCTTCGATTTTGATTTATCCTAAGTGGAAGAGAGAGGATGCAACAAAGAAAAACAAACAAGGACTGCACTGTAAAACAAAGCATTTCTCTACTCATTCCTCTTATCCTTCCTTCCACTCAAACATAAATCGAACCCCTCACTAGAAGGGTTTGTTAGAAGTAATTTCAGATGATTTAACTACATTCAAACAACAGAAGCTGCTTTTCAGGCTGATAAAAGTCATTCTCGAGTAAGATACTTCCTTCCTCTCTCCTGACCCCCTCTGGCATATCAGTAGACCAAGCATCACCAGGATGGATCTGTTGACTCCATAGTCGAGGATTTTGAGGTAATGGCAACACCATGGTTACAACAGATTTTCCTTTTCAAATTAAATGGAAAGAGGCAGGGCAAAATGCATTAAACATTTTATTTCTGGACTTGTCCAACACAAGGAAACGGTGAGGAGGTTCTTGAATTCCTTCTCAATAAAAAAATGCAATTACAGCACCCCCCCCAATTCAACAACAGCAACTTACCTTTATGTAGCATTTTTAATGTAGGAAAACATCCCAAGGTGCTTCTCAGGAGTATAAGATGACAAAAATTGCTGCCAAGTCGAATGAGATGATATTAGGACAGGTGACTAAAAGCTTGGTTAGTGTTAAGACACTCCTTTAAAACTTAAAAGAGGAAGGTGACGTGGAGAGTCAGAGGTTTCGAGAAGGAATTCCAAAGCTTTGGGATGACCAGCAATGGTGGGGCGAAATGAGTGGAGCGTGCACAAGAGGCCAGAGTTGGAGGAACACAGAGTTCTCGGAGGGTTGTAGGAGGTTACAGAGATGGGAAGGACGAGTCCACGAACACTACATTTTCCCATATCACTTTTCATCACAAGTTGCTTGGGAATTAAGATTCCATGCCAAAGCATTACCATGCAATATTTCCAAACAAAACTCCTTTCTAAGCACTGGGAGCGAGAAGGGGATAATAGTCTAATTAACATCAGCTTTGATTCATTCCTAGCCTCCAACCTCATGCTCTCTATTTTATCAGTGTGATTATTGAGCTGTCCTTCTTGCTTCTCCTAAGCTACAAATATGCTGGCCTACATATTCTGCACCCTCCCAGTGTTGAAATTAAGACTCACAGCTTTGTCTCGAACTGTAATTAATGATTTCCAGGACATCAAAACTGTGGAACTCCCTCAGTCTTCACTACCTCCTACAATCTCTTTCCAACTTTGCTGGTGTCCTACACAATGGGCCTTGGACCTTGCCTAGATTTTCAAATTTAAACAACCTTGAAGCTAAGACAGGTTTGTGTTGAATTCACAGCTATTTCCTCCCTCATGGAGAGAAAAGGAGCTTGGATTTGTCTCAAAAGTCATCAACGGTTGTACTAAGTTCTTTTGAATTGTGAAAGCATCCAACAATACAATCGTAAAATATGCCCCTGCAGAGACTACAGTCGCATCTGGTTGAGGCGATGCAGTAAGAGAATCCTTCTGACTTTTCCCATAACGTACTGCTCCACTTAAGTCTAGTGATAATACTGGAACACACAAATACATAGAGATAGTGTCACTGTTGACATGTCCGATCTGATATTTGTGTTCTCATGCAAGGAGTCTTCCATCTGTCTTTTTGTCTTTCCCATCCCGTCTAAGTTTCTCCCAGTCTCTCCTGTAGGTGCTGCGAAGGCATTAACTCATATTGAAGTATGTTGCCACTTCATTCTTCACATGTGAGCTTAGACAGAGGAAGGGGGCAATTCAACCAAGTGGAACAAACAGCCAAACCAGGTCCTGCCCTCTCCAATACCCACATCAGTAGGAGTCACTGAATAATGATCAGTGATAACCGGGATGGTTTTTAACCCCCTCGCTAACACAGGGGCATGAAGGTCAATTGTAGAATCCCTGAAAGAAGCTGGGCTGAGATCAGCTAATTCAGCACAGACTGGGAATTGAACCTGGGACCTTCCTGGTTCCACACTGGTCAGTGCACTTACCAACTGAGCCATTCGGGGAGCTCGGATGTCCTTTGGAAAAAGAGGGGAAATAAGAGAGAGAGTCAAGGATAGTGATAAATGTTTGTCAATTATAGTAATTATTTCTTTAGTGACTGTGATCACTAAGGGCAAGACTGATTGAGGAGTTACTGAGCACAACATGAGGAGAAATTGGAGTTAACGCATATTTGTATAGTTCCTTTAACATAGAAATAGTTCCAAGGCACTTCCTAAATGTATAAAGGAAAAAGGCTGAAGGGACAAGCATCAATAATGGACCAAAGGAAGGGGGTGGGGGAAAAGAGAGCAAGAGATGCACAAGGCTGGAGTCAAGAAGGGGGAAATTTGGGAGTGGAGAAGGTTCGAGATGCAGAGGGACGAGGCCATGAAGGAATTTAAACACAAAGGTGAAAGTTTTTAATTTGAGCTACTAACAGCCAACACAAATCAGCAAGAATGGGTGATGGGAAAGCAGGACTTGGTGCAGAATAGTATACGGGGCAGCAGAGGTTTGGATGAGCAGACGTTTATGGACAGTGGAGCTGGTAGGCCAGCCAGGAGAACATTGGA
The DNA here is from genome assembly GCF_044704955.1 of Pristiophorus japonicus. Taxonomy (NCBI): domain Eukaryota; kingdom Metazoa; phylum Chordata; class Chondrichthyes; family Pristiophoridae; genus Pristiophorus; species Pristiophorus japonicus. The sequence continues at coordinate 45,178,228 of NC_091992.1, read as the reverse complement.
ATAGCCGAGTCTGGATGTGGCAAAGGTGAGAATGAGGGTTTCAATGGCAGAAGGTAGGGGCAAAGGCGGGTAATGTTACGGAGGTGGAAGTAGGCAGTCTTTGTGATGGAGTGAGTATTAAATTGGAAGCTGAGCTTGGGGTTAAATAGGACACCAAGGTGGTCAACAGTCTGATTCAGAGAGACAATGGCCAGGGAGTGAGATGGAGTCGATGGCGACAGTAAAGAGTTTGTGGTGGGTGTCAAAGACAACGGAGGAAATTGCAACTCACCCAAGACTGGATGTCGATCAAGCATTGGAAGGGTTGAGAGATGTGGTACAGAGATAGAGCTGGGTGTCATCAGCATTTATGTGGAAGCTGACCCAATGTCTGAATGATGGCACGGAGGGGCAGCACGTAGATGAAAAAGAGAGGGGGACAAGATGCCATTGGTAGAGATGTTCTGGAAATGATGGGACAAAGTAGAGCAAAGTGATGGCAGTACCATCAGCTGGAAAACAGAGTAGAGGCATTGAAGGAGGAGAGTGGTTGACCACATCAGAGGCTGCAGAAAGGATGAGTATGGATAATGCACCAGTCACAGATAATGTTGTTTGTGACTCGAGTCATTTTGGGACTATAGGAGGGGCAGAAACCCGATTGCAGGAATTCAAACGGAGTTGTGGGAGAGAGGACGACGGATCTGGGAGATGACAATACACATCCAGAAACTGTGAAGCTGGGGCAATAGTGAGCAAGGGCAGAGAAGTTGAGGTTGCTTTTTTTGAGGAGGGGCATGATGGAAGATTTGAAAGGGAGGAGGACAGTGTCTGGGAAGGAGAATGTCAGCCAGCATAGAGGCCAGGATGAAAAATGGGTGGTTAGGAATTTAATGGGAATGGGCCAAAGCATCACACAATGGAAATAAAAATCATATTGTTGGGTTCAGTAACCAGTTTCTCTCAGAAAGTCTTCCAGCATCAGAGAATACTCAAATGAAACTAAGGGAAACAGTCAAAAAGAAAAATGACAATCTTAATTATATCCCAAAGATAAGGTATCTCTCTTCCCCACTCTGCCTGTGGCGGTGACCATTCTCATTTAGTGCAACTTAAGTGTTACTTTGTGAATTTTCTGCTGAGAAATTGGAAAACTTTCATGTTTTGAGCACCCAGTGTCAGCATGAGCCACTGCCAGGTCAGGTACAGCACAATTAACAAAAGCTCCCTTCCACGATCCCTACAATGTACCTCTGCCCCAACTATTCTGGTATTTTTGCATCTCCTACACCAACTATCCTGTGGATCTCACCAAGGGTGTGCCCCATGGCATTTAGTGTTAAATTAGGGGCAGTTTTGTGTTATGGTACATAGAAACATAGAAAATAGGTGCAGGAGTAGGCCATTCGGCCCTTCGAGCCTGCACCGCCATTCAATAAGATCATGGCGAATCATTCCTTCAGTACCCCTTTCCTGCTTTCCCTCCATACCCCTTGATCCCCTTAACCATAAGGGCCATATCTAACTCCCTCTTGAATATATCCAATGAACTGGCATCAACAACTCTCTGCGGCAGGGAATTCCACAGGTTAACAACTCTCTGAGTGAAGAAGTTTCTCCTCATCTCAGTCCTAAATGGCCTACCCCTTATACTAAGTCTATGTCCCCTGGTTCTGGACTTCCCCAACATAGAGAACATTCTTCCCGCATCTAACCTGTCCAGTCCCGTCAGAATCTTATACGTTTCTATGAGATCCTCTCATCCTTCTAAACACCAGTGAATAAAGGCTCAGTTGATCCAGTCTCTCCTCATATGACAGCCCAGCCATCCCTGGAATCAGTCTGGTGAACCTTCGCTGCACTCCCTCAATAGCAAGAACGTCCTTCCTCAGACTAGGAGACCAAAACTGAACACAATATTCCAGGTGAGGCCTCACCAAGGCCCTGTACAACTGCAGTAGGACCTCCCTGCTCCTACATTCAAATCCCCTAGCTATGAAGGCCAACATACCATTTGCCTTCTTTACCGCCTGCTGTACCTGCGTGCCCACTTTCAGTGACTGATGAACCATGACACCCAGGTCTCGTTGCACCTCCCCTTTTTCTAGTCTGCCGCCATTCAGATAATATTCTGCCTTCGTGTTTTTGCCTCCAAAATGGATAACCTCACATTTATCCACATTATACTGCATCTACCATGTATTTGCTCACTCACCTAATCTGTCCAAGTCACCCTGCAGCCTCTTAGCGTCCTCCTCACAGCTCACACCGCCACCCAGTTTAGTGTCATCTGCAAACTTGGAGATATTACACTCTATTCCTTCATCCAAACCGTTAATGTATATTGTAAAGAGCTGGGGTCCCAGCACTGAGCCCTGCGGCACCCCACTAGTAACTGCCTGCCATTCTGAAATGGACCCGTTTATCCCGACTCTCTGCTTCCTGTCTGCCAACCAGTTCTCTATCCACATCAGTACATTACCCCCAATACCATACACTTTGATTTTGTACACCAATCTCTTGTGCGGGACCTTGTCAAAAGCCTTTTGAAAGTCCAAATACACCACATCCACTGGTTCTCCTTGTCCACTCTACTAGTTACATCCTCAAAAAACTCCAGAAGATTCATCAAGCATGATTTCCCTTTCATAAATCCATGCTGACTCAGTCCGATCCTGTCACTGCTTTCCAAATGGGCTGCTATTTCATCCTTAATGATTGATTCCAACATTTTCCCTACTACAGATGTCAGGCTAACCAGTCTATAATTACCCGCTTTCTCTCTCCCTCCTTTTTTTAAAAAAGTGACGTTACATTAGCTACCCTCCAGTCCATAGGAACTGATCCAGAGTCGATAGATTGTTGGAAAATGATCACCAATGCATCCACTATTTCTAGGGCCACTTCCTTAAGTACTCTGGGATGCAGACTATCAGGACCCAGGGATTTATCAGCCTTTAATCCCATCAATTTCCCCAACACAATTTCCCACCCAATAAAAGGATATCTTTCAGTTCCTCATTTTCACTAGATCCACTGTCCCCAAGTACATTCAGAAGATTATTTGTATCTTCCTTTGTGAAGACAGAACTGAAGTATTGGTTCAATTGGTCTGCCATTTCTTTGTTCCCCATTATAAATTCACCTGAATCCAACTGCAAGGGACCTACGTTTGTCTTTACTAATCTTTTTCTCTTCACATATTTATAGAAGCTTTTGCAGTCAGTTTTTATGTTCCCTGCAAGCTTCCCTCTCGTACTCTATTTTCCCCTTCTTAATTAAACCCTTAGTCCTCCTCTGTTGAATTCTAAATTTCTCCCAGTCCTCAGGTTTGTTGCTTTTTCTAGCCAATTTATATGCCTCTTCCTTGGTTTTAACACTATACTTAATTTCCCTTGTTAGCCATGGTTGAGCCACCTTCCCAGTTTTATTTTTACTCCAGACAGGGATGTACAATTGCTGAAGTTCATCCATGTGATCTTTAATGGTTGCCATTGCTTATCCACTGTCAACCCTTTAAGTCTCCTCTGCCAGTCTGTTCTAGCCAATTCACACCTCATACCATCGAAGTTACCTTTCCTTAAGATACTGTCGAAGTTACCTTTCCTTAAGTGGGCACTAACCCACTAGGTTCGAGATTGCCTAAACCAATGACCTTTGTATTCCGCGCTTCACGTTTTACATCAAAAAGTGAATGATCACGAACTATAAATGGCTGACTTTAAGTCTACCCACCTCTTTGGGGTCAGTCACTGGCACCCATTTAAATATCCGCAGCGACGTGTCGCCCACTGTCACCCACTTCTTCTCCCTGTGGAAGTTCAGAGTTCACAATCATTTAGCTCATATTTGTAAGACACGGTGGGGTTCAAAGTTTAAATAAATAAAGTACCAATCTACACAGATGAATAAAGCTTCAGTCTCCAAAGCAGACAGGTAGACAAGTTGTAAACAGCACAGCAGTTGCAGCAAGGCAGCCTACATCACAATAAATACAAGCTTGCCTCACAAAAATATAATTTTTAAGGAACACATCTATCTATTTTCCGATACAAATTGTTATAGAATCTGCCACGCTTTGTGTAAATCATCAACAGATCGCAACTGAACTACATTAAAATATATATACATATATACAGAGAGAAGCAATCTCAGCCATTTCATACTGATGTCAATCACAGTTGCTGACAGAAGTTTACAGATTGACCAGGTGCCAGAAATTTACAAGCACTGGCAATCTGCCATCTTTCTTCAAAACAAGCAATGAAATTCTCATTGACCTTGCATCACACCTGGTTTACAGCAATTACACCTTGCTGCCTTAAAAAGGACAGGTGAACTCAACCATGGCTCCAGTGCCACAGGTGAATATTGTGTTCTGCTGCTCCTGTTGTTATAAAACAACATACTATCCAACTTAACCATGTGCAATGCCAAAGGAGATCTGCTAGTACTGTATGAACAAAAAATAAACACAGAAATCTCTGTACCCGACTTGGTTCAGTACCATGAACACAGAGGACCCTTTATACAACTTTTAAAATGCACTTGTAATAAATCCATAAACTGAAGATTATGATTATACCACACTGGAATTGAACATATAGAACCAATTTAATCCACATGATCTGTTAATTAAATTATAAACCTTTTGATGGCGAGGTGCTGCTGCAACCTACAATCCATTCTGGAGTTTTTTTTGTGCCAATAGTAACTTGCTAGAAGGTTTTATGCTGTGCTGTTACTAGGATTGCAGCAGTGTGCTTATGAGAGTATGAAAGTTTCACTCATTGTCTAATTTTCCCCCTTTACTAAATATTCTAATAAAACGTGATCAGCATGTGAAATGTTCATAATGTTTCCACTTGAACTTTAAAAACATATCCAACAGCACAATAAAAGGTCTTAGCCTTCCGAACTTCCATTGTATCTGAAGAGAGCACTTCACATCAACTTGGCTCAGTGGTAGTACTTTCACCTCTGGTTTAGAAAATCACAGGGCCAAGCCCTATTTCAGTACTCTGGCACATAATCTAGTCAGATGGTTCAGTGCAGTACTGAGCACTGTATTGTCAAAAGTACTGCCTTTTGGATGAGGCATTAAAAAGAGAGACACCCATCTGCCTGTTCACATGGATATAAAAGATCCCATGACACTTTTTGAAGAGCGTTGTGTGATGTTAATGCATCATCTCAAGTTGATCCTAGTCCCTCGTGTTGAGGATGACCCGCTTCCACCCGAAAAAAAGGGATGAATTTACAGGTGCCGAACTACATCCTGAAGGATGGAAGATACCAGTGAGTGAATTATTTTAACGTGGAGTGGCCATTGCACAACAGCCACACACGGGCTTGACAGAGCAAGGTCTTGGTTCAGTGACAAGGGTTAACCAAGACGACTGGAGACCAGCTCTGCTGCACGGACCAAGTACACACACAAACTCCTAATGTCCATAGATCACTGTGTGGGCTGGTCCCGTGCTGCACTTTCCCTGGGCCCCGACCCCACTGTTATACGCTGCGCCGCTCCTGGGCCTCTGCCTCACTGCTGGGTTCCTGGGCCACGACCCCGCCAATCCTCACCTCTCGTGGGCCCCAAACTCTCACCTCTCCTGGGCCCGCACCTGGGTCCTGACGCAGCCGATGGTCCCGCCCACACTCCAATCGGCAACCTGGATTTTGGTAACAGCAATTCCAGTCGACCCCCCTCCCCTCCCCTCCCCTCCCCTCGAATCCGTCGCCCTCCTGGAACGGCTCGTGCTGCTCCCTAGAGAGGCTAGCTCCAGCTCTATTTATAGCCCCGACCTGCCGATGGTGTTCTCTCGTAGGTCGGGGGATGCCTAGTTAGCTGATCCTAATACTATTAGTGACAAACCTGTAACTTCAAAATGTTCTCTCCAGGCACAAACCTAGTTCCAAAATGGTAAAAGTTACAATTACCTGCTAGTGTTCTTCACGGTTCAGGTGGACACCGTATGAATACACCTCCACACTTTCTTGAAATCATATTGTGAATAGGCACACTCACTCTTCAGTTTCACATCAAAAATTATAACCATTTACAGGAAGACATGAGTTTGTATTTATATCACATTACCTTACCATGCCAGCTCAAAAGTTGTGAATTGTTTTATCATTCCACACAGCTGCCAACAGCATATGCTTCGCAAGTCTCCCAAGAACTTCAGATGCATGTGCTACTTCCAACTCCACTGTCCTATTTGGGACATTGCAGTCAGGAGGCTTGGCTGTAATAGGAGTGGAAGCCACTGTAAGAGCAGATACCTAAAAGCAGAGATTTAATCAGATTTGCACACTGCATGACAGGTGATTCAGATTCCTAACACAGAATAAGTGAAACAACAAGATAAGAGTGGACTTATTTCAACTGGTTTAGAGGAGGGGGACTTTAGAGCACTCTCACCTGAGTCACAAGGTTGTGGGTTTAAGTCCCACTACAGAAACTTGAGCAGAAAAAGCCAGGCTGACACTCCAGTGTTGTACTGAGGGTGTTACACTGTCAAAGGTGCTATCTTTTGGATGAGAAACTGAAGCCCTGTTCGGTTTCTGGTGGATGTAAAAGATCCCATGGTACTATTTTGAAGAGGAGCAGGGAAGTTATTCCCAGTGTCCTAACCAGTATGCCTTAATCAACATCACAAAAAAACCCAGATTTGGTCATTATCACATTGCTGTTTGTGGGAGCATGCGGTGTGCAAATTGGCTGCCGTGTTTCCTACATTACAACAGTGACTACACTCCAAAAGTACTTCATTGGCTATAAAGTGCTTAGGGATGTGAAACGTGCTATATAAAAGCAAGTCTTTCTTTGAAAATATATTCTACATACCAGTGGATTAGAACATAAAAGGCAGTTTATGGGGCGGGATTATTTCACTTTCTGTAAGTTTTCCCTCCACCTCTCTCCTCCAGCAATACACTGTTTGTGGGAGCATGCTGTGCTCAAATTGGCTGCCAGTGTTTCCTACAACAGTGACTACACTCCAAAAAGTACTTTATTGGCTACAAAGTGCTTAGGGATGTGAAAGGTACTATATAAAAGGAATCTTTCCCAGCATCTCAGCTAAATGCAGCAGCGATATAACGGACAGACACTTTTCCTTGAGTATGTGATGGCCTCAGTCGCCTTCTGGTCAAGTAGCTTTTACTTCTGCAGAAAAAAAAACTGGCAATACCCAGTTGCCCATCATCACCTGAGGAACATTAACATTTCAAATGGGATCTCACCATGGGGGGGATGGGGGCCTCTTCACCCTGGCAGGGGCTGTGTGTTATGGCCTGTTCCACTTTGAGCAGGGAACACAGTTGGGCTTCACACTGGGACTCGGACTCTCACCAAATGAATCAAACGGCAATTGCCCGCCCGCAGCGCAACAGGAAGTCCCGCCCCCGAACTCATCAGTCGGTGCTGAGACGCGGTTACCACAGGAACCGAGGTTCAGCGACGGGCGTGATTGGCTGGAAAAGGCGTCAGTCAAACAGCCGAAACGTCACTTCCGCTGTCAAAGTCGGCTGCTCCCGCCCGTGCATCGTCTCTCTCTCTCCCCTGAATAAAAAAAGTATTTGCCGCAAACCTGCTCACCATTTTCGGACCTTCTCGATAGCTGCCATAACCTTTTTGATGTCATCTTTGGCTCGGCTGCGGGTCTCCGCTCTAACCGACCGGCCCGACATCCTCTCATCCGCGATTTTGTTAGAAAAAAAACTTTATCCGCTTTCCCGACCAGCGCTGCTCCAATCCCCAAGCCCAGCTCTGCGCGTGCGCTGTGCGTCAGCCTGACGCAGACCTGGCACATGCACGGCCGACGTCATCACGACCTTTCCGCAAGGTTATTTAAATATTGCAATAACCCCTCCCCCATTCTCGTCAATTGAGTAAGGGCAATAACTTGCATTTACATGGCACTTTTAACACAAAGACAAGTGTCAAAAGAACAACAGAAACAAAATGGAAATGGATGCCAAACCAGAAAATTATAGATTAGGAAGGATGGTAGAAAGCTTGGTCCACAACTATTTTTATTCTTGCAGCCTTTATTGGCTCCCTAACACCACAGTAAAAGTACTCCAACAAACATGAATAGGCGAAAAAAAAATTCAAAGCACAAGTTTGTCAAAGATAATGGCCCGGAGTTTACGGGGACTATGGCGGCGTATGCGTAGGTGTTGTGAAGGGCCCTGCAAATTCCTGATTTCTGCATGCAATGTGCATGCACGAAAACCCAGACCTTGAGATCTGTCAAGTTGCTCCTGAACAGATCGTATGCAACTGCTACAAAATCACTTTCGCTGGCACAGATTTGGGCTATTTCCCCAACTACTGCCCAGCGAATACCCACAAAATTCTTACGCCTGGTAAAACAGGTGTAAGGCCTTTTACCAGCGTAAGGGTTAAAATAAATGTTTAAAACATTTTTTTAATGATTTAAACATTCACTTACATTTAAAATTAGTTTAGGTTGTTTGTCCTGTTTAAAAATGTTTACATTCTTCAAAAATTTTAATTTTTATTTTAAATGTTTAATTAAAGGGGCTTTTAATTAATTTTGATCCTGTGATCATTTGTTTTTAGTTCAGTGTTGTGAAATTTTATCTATTGGATCATTTCTATTACTTCCGTACGTAAATCGAATCCTCATAAGGATAATAGGAATCCTCCTTTGTAATTGGTTGGCCTGGCGAACCGCCTGCGCCCCTGGGATCTGTGGGCCTTTACACAGGCGTACGCCTACAGGTCCAGGGTCACAGGAGTCCGAAGCTCCAGAGCATACATGGGCAGTAAGCCTCTGACCACAATTTCCAGGCCACTGAAATTTGTGAGGAAATGAAGCGATAAAAGCTGAGGCAATATATTTAGTTAAATATTTTAATAAATGTGTTTAATTACTGTAGCTACAACAGAAACAACTTGCGTTTATATAGCAACTTAAGTGCCTTGGGACGTTGTTTAAGGTGCTATACAAATATATAAATGACGCACTAACATTAGTGTTCTCGCTCAGGCCAACATCCCCAGCATCGAAGCACTGACTACACTTGACCAGCTTTGCTGGGCGGGCCACATCGTCCGCATGCCCAACGGGTTTAGACAGGTTAGATGCAGGAAGAATGTTCCCAATGTTGGGGAAGTCCAGAACCAGGGATCACAGTCTAAGGATAAGGGGTAAGCCATTTAGGACCGAGATGAGGAGAAACTTCTTCACCCAGAGAGTGGTGAACCTGTAGAATTCTCTATCACTGGAAGTTGTTGAGGCCAATTCACTAAATATATTCAAAAAGGAGTTAGACGTAGTCCTTACTACTAGGGGGATCAAGGGGTATGACGAGAAAGCAGGAATGGGGGACTAAAGTTGCATGTTCAGCCATGAACTCATTGAATGGCAGTGCAGGCTCGAAGGGCCGAATGGCCTACTCCTGTACCTATTTTCTATGTAACACAAAACTCCCGAAGCAAGTGCTCTACTCGGAATTCCTGCATGGCAAGCAAGCCCCAGGTGGGCAGAGGAAATGCTTCAAGGACACCCTCAAAGCCTCCTTGATAAAGTGCAACATCACTACCGGTACCTGGGAATCCCTGGCCCAAGACCACCCAAAGTGGAGGAAGAGCACCTCGAGTCTCGTCGCCGAGAGCATGCAGAAATCAAGCGCAGACTGCGGAAGGAGCGTACGGCAAACCAGACTCCCCACCCACCCTTTCCTTCAACCACTGTCTGCCCCACCTGTGACAGAGACTGTAATTCCCGTATTGGACTGTTCAGTCACCTGAGAACTCACTTTTAGAGTGGAAGCAAGTCTTCCTCGATTTCGAGGGATTGCCTATGATGATGATAAACAGTAGTGGAAAAATGAAATCTCCCAGAGGACTTCACAAATGCTAATGGAAAAACAAAGGGAAAGTGAAGGTTGTAAACGTTTCATCATTGGGACAGTCTCAAGGATGAATGCTTCAAATCAATCACCAGCTCATTTGTGATTGATGATAACATTAAGAACATGGTACATCTTTTCCCAAACAAAATAAATTTGCCGAATAGTTTTTCGAAAGTGTCACTTTAACAATAACGTTTGAAAGTTTTACAGGAATCAAACTTGGTCATTGCTCTGAGTCCATTTCAATTGGTGGGTAAAAAGCAAGTGATTGGCAATTGTAGGTCGAGCTGTCAATCAGGGCCAATGTGGGCGGGACATACACGAAACCTGCACTGTCATAGGCTGAATCTGTGACGTTGTAAATGGCTGGAAGTCATGTTGATCATGAATCTCTGACCTGTGATTGGTTGAGGCGGCTGTCAGTCAGGGTCAGATCCCGCCTCCCCGGTGACGGCCTGAGAAGATGGCGCTGGCGTTTGCCGGTCGGTGTATGAGGACACATCAAGGCCGGGACACGGGGGACTGGGCGAGTAAAGTAGTTGCTGGTGGCGGCCTAAGACGCGACCGGTGTCCGGGGACTAACCTAGGCCCCGTGGGAGCTGATGTTCGGCAGCGGCCCGGCGGCCGGTCGGAAACCAACTGTCAGCAGCGGGCGGGGGCGCGCGGGGCAGGGGGCGCGCCTCCGCCTCAGCCAATGGCAGGGGGGCTGAGTGTCCAAAGAGGAGCCATTGCTGAAGGTGGTGGGCACCTGGACCCCTGGCAGCCCCGATTTACCCCCAGGGACAATCCCAGGTGGGGGTCAACACAGGATGGGGCCCGGGTCGTGCAATGCCTCTCACAGGCCCTTGCTGTGCTGCACTTGTACCCCACTCAGCAAGAATCTGTGAATGGTCCTCCAGGTGGGCCGCTTGGCAAAGAATGCCCATCAGTGAAGTCCAGCCGGGTGGTTGGGAGCATGACATTTCCAGCGACTGGGTGCCCTTTCTCTAGGGCGAGGGCATGCGGTGACAGTGGTGCATACACCGCTAAAGGGTTTGCCAAACATGGGAGTTGTTTGTCCTGTCACGCCTTGTTCTCTCGGAGGATCAGTGACAAATACCATCAAGGGCTTTGGAATGTCCAGACTTTTAAACGGTTAATCGTCTCAAGTGCCCGTGCATCACTCAAGGATGGTAACAGATACCGGCATCACCACTATTCTGTCATCAAAGTACTGTACCAATGCAGAACATACGGCCATTTTAAAGATGGCACAAGGTATTCGAGTGGAAATAATGCTGTCCCACCTCCACAAGGGAGCAACACAGTATACTATGATGTTTTGAAAATCTCTCCCAATGCCACCCAGAGTCAGATCAAATCTGCTTACTACAAGCAGTCACTTATTTACCACCCAGACAGAAATGCAGGCAGTGAGGAGGCAGCATTGAGATTCACTCAAATCAATGAGGCATATTCCGTGCTGGGCAGCATAAGTCTGAGGAAGAAGTACGATCGAAGGATTCTGACTTCAGCAGATTTGCATATCGGGAAAAAACCTTTGGAAAAAGTCCAAGCCTCAACGGCAAAGCAATCACAGGCCAGGAGCTCATCAGATACATTAGACACTGGGAAACCAAAGTTCAATTTTGATGAGTTCTACAGGGCTCATTATGGGGAGCAACTGGAGAAGGAGCAGATTCTGCGCTGGAGAAGGATGCAGCTTCGCAAAAGCAGGAAAAGTCTGGAGAAAAAATGGCATCTTCACAAGCTAGTGGAGGCAGCAGTGACTGCTATGCTTATTACAGGATTTTTCCTTTTGTTCAGTAAACACAAATAAATGAATGTGAGGCTCCCTAAAGGAGTATTCTAAGACTTGCATATCATTGTAATTTCCTGTATGTCTCTATTGCTATTTGACACTCAGGATAATGTGGTTGAACAGAAGTGGGCACATTATAGTAGTCATAGTTTGTAAAATCCACCCACAGTTGCAATAGCTGCCATATTCTTATAACTAAAGCCTAGCAGTACTGTCTGCCATGAAGGAGTTTTACAGGTGCAATCACATTACTGTTTGGTAAAATAAAAATTTAAAAAACTGCATATGCTGGAAATATGAAATAAAATTAGATAATGCTGGTAATACAGAGCAGCTCAGTCAGCCTTTTCTGTAAAGAGAAAAGGCAGGATTTGGAACTTCATAACCTGTCTACAGACTCTGATTATGTATTTCTAGCATTTCCTGTTTTTATTTATAAAACTTTTCCCCCTTGTTTCTGGCTCGGTGATCAGTAGCGCATTAGAGATTCAATTTTAGTCTTGTCTGTTTTGTATGTTTGCTCAACTTGGGCTCTGTAGTTTGAAAATTGATGATGTCTGGGCTCTGTAGTTTGAAAATTGATGATGTCTGCATTATGACAGTAGATGCTATTGGATCCGAAAATGATTTTTAAAACTAGAATCATTTCACACCAGATGGTGCTAGGAAGTGTGGGCTTAGGCTGCATTTACACTGCAAACGTAGCATCAGTGCAAAACAGTTCATTAGGTTATGGTGGCAATCCGGAGTCAGGCCCAAAGTAAGACTAATTTCCCCAGGAATCTTCCGTTTCTCTCAGGATTCTGGATTTGTAGTGTACATGCAGTTTCGGTTAGCTTCTACTCGACAGACTGTCTGCTACCTGTATCCTAATTCACACCAAATCTCGTTTACCCATTGCCTGTGCTCGCTGACCTACATTGGCTCCACGGTCTGGCAACATCACGATTTTAAAAATTCTCATCCTTTTATCAAATTCCTCCATGTCCTTGCCCCACCCGATCTCTATAACCTATTCCAGCTTTATAATCCTCCGAGATCTCTGCGCCTCCAATTCTGGCCTCTTGCTCATCCCTGATTTCATTGCTCCACCATTGGCGCCTGTGTCTTCAGCTGCCTAGGCTCTGGAATTCCTTCCTGAAACCTCTCTACCTCTCTCCTTTTATGACACTCCTTAAAACCTACCCCTTTGACCAACCTTTTAGTCACCAGTCCTAATATCTCCATATGTGGCTCGGTGTCAAATTTTTTTTGAAGCATCTTGGGATGTTTTACTATGTTAAAGGTACTATTGAAATACATGTTGTTAAACGGTATTTGTGGGGTATTACAGCATAAAAATGTCTAACTGAGTATTTCCCTGACGGACCGCGTTGCGTAATTGGAGCTGAGGGTGGATTCACTTTGGAGCATCCACGATATTGAGAATGACGTGATTAGCACGTGTAGCGAGTTGGTCTTACCTCAGGTAAAGGGTCCACATCCAGATAGGGAGTGGAAGACCAACAGGAAGAGCAGTGCAAGGAAGGTAGTGCAGGGGTCCCCTGTGGTCATCCCCCTGCAAAACAAATACACCGCTTTGAGTACTGTTGAGGGGGATGACTCATCAGGGGAGGGCAGCAGTAGCCAAGTTCAAGGCACCGTGGCTGGCTCTGGTGCACAGGAGGGCAGGAAAGGGAGTGGGAGAGCGATAGTGATAGAGGATTCAATTGTAAGGGGAATAGATAGGCGTTTCTGCGGCCGCAACCGAGACTCCAGGATGGAATGTTGCCTCCCTGGTGCAAGGGTCAAGGATGTCTCGGAGCGGGTACAGGACATTCTGAAAAGGGAGGGTGAACAGCCAGTTGTTGTGGTGCACATTGGTACCAACGATATAGGTAAAAAACGGGATGAGGTCCTAAGAGACGAATTTAAGGAGCGAGGAGCTAAATTAAAAAGTAGGACCTCAAAAGTAGTAATCTTGGGATTGCTACCAGTGCCACGTACTAGTCAGAGTAGGAATCGCAGGATAGCGCAGATGAATACATGGCTTGAGCAGTGGTGCAGCAGGGAGGGATTCAAATTCCTGGGGCATTGGAACCGGTTCTGGGGGAGGTGGGACCAGTACAAACTGGACGGTCTGCACCTGGGCAGGACCGGAACCAATGTCCGAGCGGGAGTGTTTGCTAATGCTGTTGGGGAGGAGTTAAACTAACATGGCAGGGGGATGGGAACCAATGCAGGGAGACAGAGGGAAACAAAATGGAGACAAAAGCAAAAGACAGAAAGGAGATGAGTAAAAGTGGAGAGCAGAGAAACCCAAGGCAAACAACAAAAAGGGCCACTGTACAGCAAAATTCTAAAGGGTCAAAGTGTAATAAAAAGGTAAGCATGAAAGTGCGGTGCCTCAGTGCAAGGAGTATTCGGAACCCAGGAGTGGGCTCTGAGCTAGTTAGAGTGGGTGAGAGCTCAGATGAATAGGACCTCAAGAAAGAATGCAAAAGGCAGGAGGCAACAGAGCAGAGTAGCACTGGGGTAAGTGTAAACCACAAGGTGATAGGAAGGGACAATATGTATAAATATAAAGGGGCTGCAGGAGGGATCAAAACTAAAAATCATGGTTTAAAAACTAGTATTAAAACACTCTACTTAAACGCACGCAGCATTTGAAATAAAGTAAATGAGTTGACGGCACAAATCATTACAAATGGGTATGATTTGGTGGCCATTACAGAAACGTGGTTGCAGGGTGGCCAATACTGGGAATTAAACATACAGGGGTATCTGACAATTCGGAAAAATAGACAAAAATGGAAAGGAGGTGGGGTAGCTCTGTTAATAAAGAAAGATATCAGGGCAGTTGTGAGAGACGATATTGGCTCTAATGAACAAAATGTTGAATCATTGTGGGTGGAGATTAGAGATAGTAAGGGGAAAAAGTCACTGGTGGGCGTAGTTTATAGGCTCCCAAATAATAACTTCCCGGTGGGGCGAGCAATAATCAAGGGAATAATGGAGGCATGTGAAAAAGGAACGGCAGTAATCATGGGGGATTTTAACCTACATATCGATTGGTCAAATCAAATCGCACGGGGTAGCCTTGAGGAGGAATTCAGAGAATACATACGGGATTGTTTCTTAGAACAGTATGTTACAGAACCTACAAGGGAGCAAGCTATCTTAGATCTGGTCCTGTGTAATGAGACAGGAATAATAAACGATCTCCTAGTAAAAGATCCTCTCGGAATGAGTGATCACAGTATGGTTGAATTTGTAATACAGATTGAGGGTGAGGAAGTAGTGTCTCAAACGAGCGTACTATGCTTAAACAAAGGGGACAACAGTGGGATGAGGGAAGAGTTGGCTAAAGTAGACTGGAAACACAGACTAAACGGTGGCACAATTGAGGAACAGTGGAGGACTTTTAAGGAGCTCTTTCATAGTGCTCAACAAAAATATATTCCAGTGAAATAAAAAAAAAAAAGGGAAGGTGGCTCAACCGTGGCTATCTAGGGAAATCAGGGATAGTATTAAAGCCAAGGAAGTGGCATACAAATTGGCCAGAAATAGCAGCGAACCTGGGGACTGGGAGAAATTTAGAACTCAGCAGAGGAGGACAAAGGGTTTGATTAGGGTAGGGAAAATGGAGTACGAGAAGAAGCTTGCAGGGAACATTAAGGCGGATTGCAAAAGTTTCTATAGGTATGTAAAGAGAAAGAGGTTAGTAAAGACAAACGTAGGTCCCCTGCAGTCAGAATCAGGGGAAGTCATAACGGGGAACAAAGAAATGGCAGACCAATTGAACAAGTACTTTGGTTCAGTATTCACTAAGGAGGACACAAACAACCTTCCGGATATAAAAGTGGTCAGAGGGTCTATTAAGGAGGAGGAACTGAGGGAAATCTTTATTAGTCGGGAAATTGTGTTGGGGAAATTGATGGGATTGAAGGCCGATAAATCCCCAGGGCCTGATGGACTGCATCCCAGAGTACTTAAGGAGGTGGCCTTGGAAATAGCGGATGCATTGACAGTCATTTTCCAACATTCCATTGACTCTGGATCAGTTCCTATCGAGTGGAGGGTAGCCAATGTAACCCCACTTTTTAAAAAAGGAGGGAGAGAGAAAGCAGGGAATTATAGACCGGTCAGCCTGACCTCAGTAGTGGGTAAAATGATGGAATCAATTATTAAGGATGTCATAGCAGCGCATTTGGAAAATGGTGACATGATAGGTCCAAGTCAGCATGGATTTGTAAAAGGGAGATCATGCTTGACAAATCTTCTGGAATTTTTTGAGGATGTTTCCAATAAAGTGGACAAAGGAGTACCAGTTGATGTGGTATATTTGGACTTTCAGAAGGCTTTCGACAAGGTCCCACACAGGAGATTAATGTGCAAAGTTAAAGCACATGGGATTGGGGGTAGTGTGCTGACGTGGATTGAGAACTGGTTGTCAGACAGGAAGCAAAGAGTAGGAGTAAATGGGTACTTTTCGGAATGGCAGGCAGTGACTAGTGGGGTACCGCAGGGTTCTGTGCTGGGGCCCCAGCTGTTTACATTGTACATTAATGATTTAGACGAGGGGATTAAATGTAGTATCTCCAAATTTGCGGATGACACTAAGTTGGGTGGCAGTGTGAGCTGCGAGGAGGATGCTATGAGGCTACAGAGTGACTTGGATAGGTTAGGTGAGTGGGCAAATGCGTGGCAGATGAAGTATAATGTGGATAAATGTGAGGTTATCCACTTTGGTGGTAAAAACAGAGAGACAGACTATTATCTGAATGGTGACAGATTAGGAAAAGGGAAGGTGCAACGAGACCTGGGTGTCATGGTACATCAGTCATTGAAGGTTGGCATGCAGGTACAGCAGGCGGTTAAGAAAGCAAATGGCATGTTGGCCTTCATAGCGAGGGGATTTGAGTACAGGGGCAGGGAGGTGTTGCTACAGTTGTACAGGGCCTTGGTGAGGCCACACCTGGAGTATTGTGTACAGTTTTGGTCTCCTAACTTGAGGAAGGACATACTTGCTGTTGAGGGAGTGCAGCGAAGATTCACCAGACTGATTCCCGGGATGGTGGGACTGACCTATCAAGAAAGACTGAATCAACTGGGCTTGTATTCACTGGAGTTCAGAAGAGTGAGAGGGGACCTCATAGAAACGTTTAAAATTCTGACGGGTTTGGACAGGTTGGATGCAGGAAGAATGTTCCCAATGTTGGGGAAGTCCAGAACCAGGGGTCACAGTCTAAGGATAAGGGGTAAGCCATTTAGGACCGAGATAAGGAGAAACTTCTTCACCCAGAGAGTGGTGAACCTGTGGAATTCTCTACCACAGGAAGTAGTTGAGGCCAATTCACTAAATATATTCAAAAGGGAGTTAGATGAAGTCCTTACTACTCGGGGGATCAAGGGGTATGGCGTGAAAGCAGGAAGTGGGTACTGAAGTTTCATGTTCAGCCATGAACTCGTTGAATGGCGGTGCAGGCTAGAAGGGCTGAATGGCCTGCTCCTGCACCTATTTTCTATGTTTCTATGTTTCTATGAAAAAGAAGGGCGGTAAGAGAAGGGATAACCAGCGTGGATAACCAAGGAAATAAAGGAGAGTATCAAATTAAAAACCAATGCGTATAAGATGGCCAAGGTTAGTGGGAAACTAGCAGATTGGGAAAATTTTAAACGATAGCAAAGAATGACTAAGAAAGCAATAAAGAAAGGAAAGATAGATTATGAAAGTAAACTTGCGCAAAACATAAAAACAGATAGTAAAAGCTTTTACCGATATATAAAACGGAAAAGAGTGACTAAATTAAATGTTGGTCCCTTAGAAGATGAGAAGGGGGATTTAATAATGGGAAATGTGGAAATGGCTGAGACCTTAAACAATTATTTTGCTTCGGTCTTCACAGTGGAAGACACAAAAACCATGCCAAAAATTGCTGGTCATGGGAATGTGGGAAGGGAGGACCTTGAGATAATCACTATCATTAGCGGGGTAGTGCTGGACAGGCTAATGGGACTCAAGGTAGACAAGTCCCCTGATCCTGATGAAATGCATCCTCGGGTATTAAAAGAGATGGCTGAAGTTATAGCAGATGTATTCGTTATAATCAACCAAAATTCTCTGGACTCTGTGGAGGTACCAGCGAATTCGAAAGCAGCTAATGTAACGCCTCTGTTTAAAAAAGGGGGCAGACAAAAGGCAGGTAAGTATAGGCCAGTTAGTTTAACATCTGTAGTGGGGGAAATGCTTGAAGCTATCATTAAGGAAGAAATAGCGGGACATCTAGACAGGAATAGTGCAATCAAGCTGACGCTTCATGGATTCATGAAGGGGAAATCATGTTTAACTAGTTTACTGGAATTCTTTGAGGATATAATGAGCATGGTGGATAGAGGTGTACCGATGGATGTGTGTATTTAGATTTACAAAAGGCATTCGATAAGGTGCCACACAAAAGGTTACTGCAGAAGATAAAGGTACACGGAGTCAGAGGAAATGTATTAGCATGGATAGAGAATTGGCTAGCTAACAGAAAGCAGAGAGTCGGGATAAATGGGTCCTTTTTGGGTTGGAAATCGTGGTTAGTGGTGTGCCACAGGGATCGGTGCTGGGACCACAACTGTTTACAATATACATAGATGACCTGGAAGAGGGGACAGAGTGTAGTGTAACAAAATTTGCAGATGACACAAAGATTAGTGGGAAAGCGGGTTGTGTAGAGGACACAGAGAGGCTGCAAAGAGATTTAGATAGGTTAAGCGAATAGGCTAAGGTTTGGCAGATGGAATAAAAAGAATGTCGGAAAATGTGAGGTCATCCACCTTGGGAAAAAAAACAGTAAAAGGGAATATTATTTGAATGGGGAGAAATTACAACATGCTGCGGTGCAGAGGGACCTGGGGGTTCTTGTGCATGAATCCCAAAAAGTTAGTTTGCAGGTGCAGCAGGTAATCAGGAAGGCGAATGGAATGTTGGCCTTCATTGCGAGAGGGATGGAGTACAAAAGCAGGGAGGTCCTGCTGCAACTGTACAGGGTATTGGTGAGGCCACACCTGGAGTATTGCATGCAGTTTTGGTCACCTTTCTTAAGGAAGGATATACTAGCTTTGGAGGGGATACAGAGACGATTCACTAGGCTGATTCCGGAGATGAGGGGGTTACCTTATGATGATAGATTGAGTCGACTGGGTCTTTACTCGTTGGAGTTCAGAAGGATGAGGGGTGATCTAATAGAAACATTTAAAATAATGAAAGGGATAGAGAAGATAGAGGCAGAGAGGTTGTTTCCACTGGTCGGGGAGACTAGGACTAGGGGGCACAGCCTCAAAATACGGGGGAGCCAATTTAAAACCGAGTTGAGAAGGAATTTCTTCTCCCAGAGGGTTGTGAATCTGTGGAATTCTCTGCCCAAGGAAGCAGTTGAGGCTAGCTCATTGAATGTATTCAAATCACAGATAGATAGATTTTTAACCAATATGGGAATTAAGGGTTATGGGGAGCGGGCGGGTAAGTGGAGCTGAGTCCACGGCCAGATCAGCCATGATCTTGTTGAATGGCGGAGCAGGCTCGCGGGGCTAGATGGCCTACTCCTGTTCCTAATTCTTATGTTCTTATGTTCTTATGACAGAGGGAAGCAAAATGGAGACAGAAGCAAAAGACAGAAAGGAGATGAGTAAAAGGGGAAGGCAGAGAAACCCAAGGCAAAAAACAAAAAGGGCCACTTTACAGCAAAATTCTAAAGGGTCAAAGTGTATTAAAAAGGCAAGCGAGGAATATTCGGAATAAGGTGGATGAATTAACTGTGCAGATAGCAGTTAAGGGATACGATGTGGTAGGCATCACAGAGACATGGCTCCAGGATGAACTAGGCTGGGAACTCAACATGCAAGGGTATTTAACATTTAGGAAAGATAGACAGAAAGGAAAAGGAGGCGGGGTGGCGTTGCTGGTTAAAGAGGAAATTAATGCAATTGTAAGGAAAGACATTAGCTTGGATGATATAGAATCGGTATGGGTGGAGCTACGGAATACCAAAGGGCAGAAAATGCTAGTGGGAGTTGTGTGCAGACCTCCAAAGAGTAGTAGTGATGTTGGGGAGGGCATCAAACAGGAAATTAGGGGTGCATGCAATAAAGGTGCAGCAGTTATCATGGGTGACTTTAATATGCATATAGATTGGGCTAACCAAACTGGAAACAATACGGTGGAGGAGGATTTCCTGGAATGCATAAGGGATGGTTTTCTAGACCAATATGTCGTGGAACCAACTAAGGGAGAGGCCATCTTAGACTGGGTATTGTGAAATGAGAGAGGATTAATTAGCAATCTCGTTGTGCGAGGCCCCTTGGGGAAGAGTGACCATAATATGGTGGAATTCTACATTAGGATGGAGAAGGAAACAGTTAATTCAGAGACCATGGTCCAGAACTTAAAGAAGGGTAACTTTGAAGGTATGAGGCGTGAATTGGCTAGGATAGATTGGCGAATGATACTTAAGGGATTGACAGTGGATGGACAATGGTAGACATTTAGAGACCGCATGGATGAACTATAACAATTGTACATCCCTGTCTGGCGTAAAAATAAAAAAGAGAATGTGGCTCAACCGTGGCTACCAAGGGAAATCAGGGATAGTATTAAAGCCAAGGATGTGGCATACAAATTGGCCAGAAATAGCAGCGAACCCGGGGACTGGGAGAAATTTAGAACTCAGCAGAGGAGGACAAAGGGTTTGATTAGGGCAGGGAAAATAGAGTACGAGAGGAAGCTTGCAGGGAACATTAAAATGGACTGCAAAAGCTTCGATAGATATGTAAAGGGAAAAAGGTTAGTAAAGACAAACGTAGGTCCCCTGCAGTCAGAATCAGGGGAAGTCATAACTGGGAACAAAGAAATGGCAGACCAATTGAACAAGTACTTTGGTCCGGTATTCACTAAGGAGGACACTAACAACCTTCCGGATATAAAAGGGGTCAGAGGGTCTAGTAAGAAGGAGGAACTGAGGGAAGTCCTTATTAGTCGGGAAATTGTGTTGGGGAAATTGATGGGATTGAAGGCCGATAAATCCCCAGGGCCTGATGGTCTGCATCCCAGAATACTTAAGGAGTTGGCCTTGGAAATAGCGGATGCATTGACAGTCATTTTCCAACATTCCATAGACTCTGGATCAGTTCCTATGGAGTGGAGGGTAGCCAATGTAACCCCACTTTTTAAAAAAGGAGGGAGAGAGAAATCAGGGAATTATAGACCGGTCAGCCTGACATCGGTAGTGGGTAAAATGATGGAATCAATTATTAAGAATGTCATAGCAGCGCATTTTGAAAGAGGTGACACGATAGGTCCAAGTCAGCATGGATTTGTGAAAGGGAAATCATGCTTGACAAATCTTCTGGAATTTTTTGAGGATGTTTCCAGTAGAGTGGACAAGGGAGAACCAGTTGATGTGGTGTATTTGGACTTTCAGAAGGCTTTCGACAAGGTCCCACACAAGAGATTAATGTGCAAAGTTAAAGCACATGAGATTGGGGCTAGTGTACTGATGTGGATTGAGAACTCGTTGGCAGACAGGAAGCAAAGAGTAGGAGTAAATGGGTACTTTTCAGAATGGCAGGCAGTGACTAGTGGGGCTACCGCAAGGTTCTGTGCTGGGGCCCCAGCTGTTTACATTGTACATTAATGATTTAGATGAGGGGATTAAATGTAGTATCTCCAAATTTGCGGATGACACTAAGTTGGGTGGCAGTGTGAGCTGCGAGGAGGATGCTATGAGGCTGCAGAGCGACTTGGATAGGTTAGGTGAGTGGGCAAATGCATGGCAGATGAAGTATAATGTAGATAAATGTGAGGTTATCCACTTTGGTTGTAAAAACAGAGAGACAGACTATTATCTGAATGGTGACAGATTAGGAAAAGGGGAGGTGCAACGATACCTGGGTGTCATGGTACATATGAAGGCAAATGGCATGCTGGCCTTCATAGCGAGGAGATTTGAGTACAGGGACAGGGATGTGTTACTACAGTTGTACAGGGCAGGCTCGAAGGACCGAATGGCCTACTCCTGCACCTATTTTCTATGTTTCTGCTACAGAAACACTTAAAGCTTCAATTCTAAGACTTGGGTACTGCTCGAGCCATTAGAAAATGAGAAATTCTGACAAACAAGTATAAATGATGGTTGTGGTGCAATGTTTGACTTTCGTGCATCCATTTACTTGGACCAGGAGTAGGCCATTCAGCACCTCAAGCCTGTTGCAGCATTCAATCAGATCATGGCTGATCTGTACCTCAATTCCATTTACCTGTGTTTGTTCCATATCCCTTGATACCCTTACCAACGTATTTCTCAGTCTTGAAAATTTTAATTGACCCAGCATCCCCAACCTTACAGGGGAGATTGTTCTAGATTTCAACTACTTTTTGTATGAAAAAGCCCTTCCTAATTTTAAAATTGTGCCCCCTTGTTCTGGACTCACCACCTGAGGAAATAGTTTTTCTGTATCCTATTGAATTATTTTGTCATTTTAAAAACCTCGATTAAATCACCTTTCTACCATTACTCATCACTAAATCTAGTATGGTCATTTCCCATGTCAATTCTAAAACATTTGTTTCAGAAAACTGTCCAGAATGCACTCTAGAAATTTGCTGCCTTCACGACTTGAGCTGTTCTGTTTATGGAAATTATAGTCTATATGGAAATTATAGCTGAATTGTTTTTGCTACATACACTTGCTACCTGTGAGGATCGTACCTGTAGGATAGGACCAGATTCTGTGATTCCTCTTTCCCTGCCTCTACTAAGTTCCCCGTACCTTGCTGACTATCAGTCACACACTCCTGTTCCTGTACCTGTATCTCTACATGGTGTGACTGTGTCTGGAATAAACTATCCAGATATTCGCCCCTTCCCTTATGTGTCAGAGTGTCTCTACCTTGCGCTCCAGCTCAATAACTCTGTGAGCCAGTGTGACTCGAGTCATTTCCGGGACAGTCTCACTGTTCACAAATTCCCACATTTTGCAGTCCTGACACACTGCACTATTGTGCAGACTGTGGCTGCAGTCATGTGCTGTAAGAGTAAGGTGCTGAATTGCCCTTCCTGTTGGTGCTAGTATCGGTCTATCCTGAAGTAGACTGCAGACCGTTGACTAAAGTGTAAAGTTCATCTGAGTCAGTAACGCTATAGTATTATATACATCCCAATAGCAACATTACTTGCATAGTGAGATAAGTCATTGCTTATGGTCTTTGGACTGAGATAGATTTATAATGTATATTCCTTGACTGGTCCAAATTGTGCCCTGTTGTAAAGAGGACAGAATTTGGAATTTTAGAATTGGATAAATAATTAGAATTACAAACAGTGGCTTTGTGAATAAAGACTGTGATATGCTTCACAATCGAAAAGCCTCCCAAAACTCATTGTCTGGGCTCTAATATGAAGGACAAGGTACTAGAGGGGCTGCAAGTCCTTGTGGAATCCTATCCCAGCAAGAATGAGCACATTCAGCAGAGGAGGGAAGCAGATTGGGGGCGGTGGAAAGTAAACCTCGGCCATTATTGTCAGAGGTTACAGAGCAGTATTAGTAGTAGAGCGAAGCAAGTCAAATTGACCAATTGGGAATGGTGGCGGGGGGGTGGGGGGGGTTATTCGGAGGTGAGGAGGAGAAGATCCTTTCGGGGTACTGTATTTTTATCCAGTAAATTAGTAAAGCCAGCAGGAGTTTCCAGCATAAAAATCCCACCCTGATCTGATCACTGAATTCTAGCATTGGATTCCACCCTGATCCATTCACTGGATTCTAGCACTGGATTCCATCCTAATCTACCTACTGGATTCTAGCACTGTAATCCACCCTGATCCATTCACTGGATTCTAGTGCTGTATTCCAACCCGATCTTCTCACTGGATGTATGCAGCAAATTTTACACTAATCCAAACAGCTTTTCCTGCATTAGATTAGGTTTTCAAGTTATCAGATAGGCTGTTGTGTGGAGAATGAGGTAGCTGTGCTCACAGACGGTCCTCTCCCAACCCTAATGAGCGTGTGGTTGGGAGCAGTGAAGCGAACCTACAGAGGAATGTGACATTTTTTTAATATATAAATGTTATCAGGAGTTCCCAAACACCCACCTCCCCCCCCCCCCCCAGCCCCCTAAGCCATCATTATCCAACCCACAAAGTCCAAGAAACTCAGTTTTATTTGCATGTATATTTTTTTCCTGGTTTATCTGTTTGAATTTTGTAGGCCTGAAGGTTTGAAAATTGCTGTTCCTGATTGGTGGATAAATCCTAAATCAGAACCAAAATCTATTAGTGTCAACAAAATGAAATCTGTGCAGATTAATGGATTTACCCTATAAATGTGGCCCTCAACTCCACATTCACACCTTTCCAGCTTACAAATTTAAATTGTTTGGACACTGATGTAAAATAAAATATAGTCTTCCTACAGGAGTGGAGTATTTTATATGATAGCGTACAATAGTGCATTACCTATGGGAGATCACTGGCACCTTTTCAATTAGTTTTGTGTACTGCAAAATTCATTTTAGAAACAGCTAACATTAACCCATCTTGAACACGATAATGTGGAACATACCATCACTGTTACTGTCCCAACAAAAATTAAATACAGGTGTTTCTGAAAACAGCAATGGACACAAAGTCTGTTAAATACAATTAAACACACAGTTTGTGTCAGTGAGTAATAGCTTGCAGAAGATAAACCACTTGTATTGCGACTGACATTATTAGTTCTGTCGTAGGCACCACTCAATTTATTTTCTGCAAGCTATACTACTTGGAAAATATCCTCTTAGGTATATAACCAATTCACTGTTTAAAATATATTCTGTCAGACGAGATAAATCGAGCTGCTAGTGTGCAGTGAGTAAGGATCGAGGGACACCTGATGTTGTATCTCGGGATCAGAGCTGTAGCTCTAGTTCAAAAACACTCAATACAATTGCATTAATTCTTGCCTTGGTAAACAATGTATATTGAATTAAATTATCGAGGGTGTTGTACATAACTTGTTTCTGATTCTCTTGTGAGGATGTGCCTTGTGAGTGTAGAAGTCATTGCTGTGAATTTATATTTAATGCACATGCACCTGTACAGATTTCTGATGTAAAAATACAAAATAAATCTTACTTGCCTAACGGGTTGGTGGTTCACCTTCTATCTGTTGGAGTCTCTGAGGGGTTAGCCCTATAGGGTGTGTGCTATGTATCCTGTTTCCTTACTTTATAGCCAGACTACTGGTCTGCTTCTCATTTTACATGTTTATTATGTGATAATCTGACTTTCATTTAATGAGTGTGCCGGAAATTGGGAGAGAGTTTGTATGGTGCTGGGCACACATGCACTGGTCACCTCCAAATCTGTTTTAAGTCTGCAATCTGTTCAATCACTTTGGGGTGATGAGACTCCAAAATGTTACTGCTAATTTCCCCCTCTCTTGTCCTGCAGAGAGTGCTGCAAGGTTTTGGTTCCATGAGGCTGGCACACTGCTGGGATACGATACCATCGGGGTTGGGCACACCCCTGTGTTCGCTGACCTACATTGGCTCCCGGTGCAGGATCGCCTTGATTTTGAAATTCTCATCCTTGTTTTCAAATCCCTCCATGGCCTCACCCCTCCCTATCTCTGTAATCTCCTCCAGCCCCACTACCCGTCACGATCTCTGCTCTCCAATTCTGGCGCGTCCCTAATTTAAATCACTTCACCATTGGTAGCCGTGCCTTCATCTGCCTGGGTCTGAAGCTCTGGATTCCCTCCATAAACCTCTCAATGGGGGGAATTTTTCAGGAGGTCAGCTGGCGCTTTTGGTGGCAGGTCGGGTGGGAAATGTTTTTTTGCCAGCAAAGTCGGGAACCTGCTGTCATCTGCCGCCACGCGCCTTTTCCAGGTGTGGGGTCTGTCAGCGCTGAACAGACCTGGCAGGCAGTGGTGCGGGAGGCAATTCCGATCATTATGGCCTTGTTAACAGTCACTTCAAAAGTATTTTGAGCTCACCGTTACATTTTACAAAGTCACCCACGGGGTTCACGCTGCTCGGTGATCACATCAGGTAAGGACGTCGGGAGTTGTGTTAACGTGAAATCATCTCATTACTTGACAGCTGCAAATGTGCTATAAAAGCTCCCATTTCAGAGCTGTTCACTTTCCAAGCTCAGAAGCTGTTGCTTTCTGCATTTGGAAGACAGACTGAGCTTTATGCAGGTTGCAAGTGTTTGGAGTAAACTCTGTATCCAGTGCCACCTCATTCACCATTGACAGATCGCTTCTGTCATCTCAAGTTCACCTGCCATCTATTACATCAGCATCGGTGCCCTTGAAACTATCTCACCTTGGTCCTCAGAATCCCACCACGATCATCCCCAACACCAGCAACACCAGGCACACCAGCAGCACCAACAACACCAACCTTCTCCGCAATCAACTGATGCTGCACAGGGCATCAGCACCTGACCACATTGCTGCCTGGGAGGCCAGGGATGGCCTTACCATGGCCAGATTTGCTTCACTTGATGCTATACACCTTGGTTGGCACCACCCCACACCAACACCATAAAGCATCTCTACAATGCCCAAGCCATTCCTTTCACACTTATTACCATTGTGTGTTGCGGGGGGGTTACCCTTATGTCTCACCATTCACTACAACTCACTAAGCCACTTCCAAAGGTGCACACAAATTTGTCCAAGAATGCAAATTGTTGAAAATAAAGATTTCAATGTTTGACAACACATTAACAGAAACTTTACATGAACATTGGCTAAAAGATGCCAAGTGCCTACTCTTGTTTGTTAGTTGATATGATTGGACAAGGGTGAGTGTGAGGGGTGGCTAGTGAAATGGGGAAGTGATAATGTAGATAGAGAGGAATGGGTGGAGGTGCAAAGTACGTTGGTGTGAGTAAGGATGTGCAGGAGTAAGGTAGGGAAGGCAGAGAGATGGGGATGTGATGAGTGATAGGATGAAGGTTGAGTGTGGCTTTGCAGTAATTTTTCGTGATCTACTGAGATCATTGAAAGGTTTCCACCACTGTAGCCTGGTCCTCCTGATGACATCCCTGCTTGTGCCCTCCTGTACAATGTGCAACCAGGTTGCACTGGTGACCTGGGGAGGTCTCTCCTGCCCATTGGAAGAGAAGAGAACCTCCCTGCGTGCTCTGACTCCCTCCACAGGCAAATGGAGGGAGTCATGGGAGAGACTGGGTGCAGCCGTGCACCTCTGTGCAATGCTTGTCAGTGTTTGCAGCACCTCAATGCTGTAGAACATTGACAGCATAACTGTCAAAATTAATTTGCGCATGGTCCCTATAAGGATGACGCATCATCCAAGTGATGTCATCAGGCCCACTTCCTTCAATTGGCCGGCTTAACAAGCCCAATCAATGTAAAATCATTCTACACAGCGGGCTGGAGCCAATAGTGAAGTCAGGACCCACCACCATCCTCGGCAACACCGGACCTGCCGAGGTAGGGGAAATAGCAGCCTATGTCTCTCCTCCTTCAGACACTCATTAAAACCTCTGTGACCAAGCTTTTTGGATGTCTGTCCTAATATCTCCTTATCTGGCTCGGTGTCAAATTTTGTTTGATAACGCTCCTGTGAAAAAGGTTAGGATGCTTTACTATATAAATGCAAGTTGTTGTTGATACCATGGGGGCTGGGCACACTGTCCTGTGTGTCTCCGGCTGGGCCCTGCCCCGCTCCATGTCCTGGCTGGGCCCTGCCCCGCTCCATGTCCTGGCTGGGCCCTGTCCCGCTCCATGTCCTGTGTGTCTCTGGCTGGGCCCTGCCCTGCTCCATGTCCTGGCTGGGCCCTGCACTGCTCCATGTCCTGGCTGGCCCTGCCCTGCTCCATGACCTGGCTGGGCCCTGCCCTGCTACATGTCCTGGCTGGGCCTTGCACTGCTCCATGTCCTGGCTGGGCCCTGCCCTGCTCCATGTCCTGGCTGGGCCCTGCCCTGCTCCATGTCCTGGCTGGGCCCTGCCCCGCTCCATGTCCTGGCTGGGCCCTGCCCCGCTCCATGTCCTGGCTGGGCCCTGCCCCGCTCCATGTCCCGTGTGTCTCTGGCTGGGCCCTGCCCCGCTCCATGTCCTGGCTGGGCACTGCCCTGCTCCATGTCCTGGCTGGGCCCTGCCCCGGTTCATGTCCTGTGTGTCTCTGGCTGGGCCCTGCCCCGCTCCATGTCCTGGCTGGGCCCTGCCCCGCTCCATGTCCCGTGTGTCTCTGGCTGGGCCCTGCCCTGCTCCATGTCCTGGCTGGGCCCTGCCCCGGTTCATGTCCTGTATGTCTCTGGCTGGGCCCTGGCCCGCTCCATGTCCTGGCTGGGCCCTGCCCCGCTCCATGTCCCGTGTGTCTCTGGCTGGGCCCTGCCCTGCTCCATGTCCTGGCTGGGCCCTGCCCCGGTTCATGTCCTGTGTGTCTCTGGCTGGGCCCTGCCCCGCTCCATGTCCTGGCTGGGCCCTGCCCCGGTTCATGTCCTGTGTGTCTCTGGCTGGGCCCTGCCCCGGTTCATGTCCTGTGTGTCTCTGGCTGGGCCCTGCCCCGCTCCATGTCCTGGCTGGGCCCTGCCCCGGTTCATGGCCTGGCTGGGCCCTGCCCTGCTCCATGTCCTGGCTGGGCCCTGCACTGCTCCATGTCCTGGCTGGGCCCTGCCCCGCTCCATGTCCTAGCTGGGCCCTGCCCCGCTCCATGTTCTGGCTGGGCCCTGCCCTGCTCCGGTTCATGTCCTGTGTGTCTCTGGCTGGGCCTTGCCCCGCTCCATGTCCTGGCTGGGCCCTGCCCTGCTTCATGTCCTGTGTGTCTCTGGCTGGGCCCTGCCCCGCTCCATGTCCTGGCTGGCCCTGCCCCGGTTCATGTCCTGTGTGCCTCTAGCTGGGCCCTGCCCCGCTCCATGTCCTGGCTGGCCCTGCCCCGCTTCATGTCCTGTGTGTCTCTGGCTGGCACCTACAATGCACATAATCGGTAGAGGATGTTGTTTGCAGACAATGGATAAGTCAGTATGATGCTTCCTCTCTTTAAATTTGAGTACTTTATAACCCAAAAGTAATCCAACGAAACCTAATAACAAGGAAGTTGAGATTCCAACTTAACTACAGCCCTGTCTCAATAGGATGTAAGTTCTACACATGTGGATTTACAGCTGTGAGCAGAGGGCAGTCATTTCCACGCAAGCAAATAGGGGAAATCATTATCACTGGGCTGCTATGTCGCATAGATAGGTGAAAAAAATGCTAAAAAGTATCTCACCTTGTTGCATGCTCTCGCACAACATGTGTACAAGTTACGTACTCTCACACCATTTGTACAACATGCACCCTTACACCACTCATGTACATTACACTTCAAAAGTATTTCATTGGCTGTAAAACACTTTGGGCGTTCTGAGGTTATGAAAGATGCTATATAAATGCAAGTCTTTTTTCTTTTATTCTCACACCATTCATATAATGATGTACAACATATACTCTCACTTCATTCGTACAATATACACTCTTATACCACTCGTGTACGTGTACTCTCACGTCACTTATGTATAATCGGGTACAACATGTACACTCACACTACTCAGGTATTACATGTAATCTCACACTAATCGTACAACATGGACTACCTAAGATTACATAGGATATACGACACAGAAACAGGCCATTCGGCCCAACCAGTCCATGCCGTCATTTATGCTCCACTCACGCTTCCTCCTGTCTTTCCTCATCTAAATCGATCAGCATATCCCTCTATTCCCTTTTGGTGTCATCTGTAAATTTAGAAATTGTGTTTTTGATTCTGTCTAAATCATTAATATAAATTGTGAACAACAGTGGTCCCAGCACTGATACTTGTTGAACACCATTACGCACCTACTGCCACTGTGAATAACTACCCTTTACCCCTACTCTCTGCTTTCTATGTTGAAGCCAGCTAGTTATCCATTCTGCTACTTGTTCCCTGATTCCACATTCTCTGACCTTATTCATTAGTCTATTGTGTGGGACCTTATCGAAGGCCGTTTGAAAATCTAGATAAACTACATCGACTGCATTACCCTCGTCTACCCTCTCTGTTATCACTTCAAAAATTCAATGAGGTTGGTCAAGCAAGACTTTCCCTTTTGAAATCCATGCTGACTATTCATTATTATATTTTTGGCTTCTGGATGTTCTTCTATTTTCTCCTTTATTAGAGATTTCATTATTTTTCCTACTATCAATGTTAAGCTGACTGGTCTATTGATCCCTGGACATGTTCTCCCTCCCTTCTTAAATATAGGTATTACATTAGCTATCCTTCAGTCCTCTGGCACTACACCTTTTTTAACGAATTATTAAATATGTGTGGTAATACTGCTGGTATCTTTCCCCGTCAGCTGTGGTCAGTGGGTAACACACTCGTCTCTGAGTCAGAAGGTTGTGGGTTCAAATTTCATTCCAGGGACTTGAGCACATAAATCGAGGCTGACACTCCAGTGCAGTACTGAGAGTGCTGCGCTGTCGGAGGTGCCATCTTTCGGATGAGACATTAAACTGAGGCCCTGTCTGCTTTCTCAGGTGGATATAAAAGATCCCATGGCACTATTTCGAAGAAGAGCAGGGGGAGTTATCCCCAGTGTCCTGGCCAATATTTATCCCTCAATCAACATAACAAAAACAGATTATCTGGTAATTATCACATTGCTGTTTGTGGGAACTTGCTGTGCACAAATGTAACTAGTGGAGTGGACAAGGGAGAACCAGTGGATGTGGTGTATTTGGACTTTCAAAAGGCTTTTGACAAGGTCCCACACAAGAGATTGGTGTGCAAAATTAAAGCACATGGTATTGGGGGTAATGTACTGATGTGGATAGAGAACTGGTTGGCAGACAGGAAGCAGAGAGTCGGGATAAACGGGTCCTTTTCAGAATGGCAGGCAGTGACTAGTGGGGTGCCGCAGGGTTCAGTGCTGGGACCCCAGCTATTTACAATATACATTAATGATTTAGATGAAGGAATTGAGTGTAATATCTCCAAGTTTTCAGATGTCACTAAGCTGGGTGGCGGTGTGAGCTGTGAGGAGGGTGACTTGGACAGGTTAGGTGAGTGGGCAAATGCATGGCAGATGCAGTTTAATGTAGATAAATGTGAGGTTATCCACTTTGTGGGCAAAAACACGAAAGCAGAATATTATCTGAATGGCGGCAGATTAGGAAAAGGGGAGGTGCAACGAGACCTGGGTGTCATGGTACATCAGTCATTGAAAGTTGGCATGCAGGTACAGCAGGTGGTGAAGAAGGCAAATGGTATGTTGGCCTTCACAGCTAGGGGATTTGAGTATAAGTGCATGGAGGTCTTACTGCAGTTGTACAGGGCCTTGGTGAGACCTCACCTGGAATATTGTGTTCAGTTTTGGTCTCCTTATCTGAGGAAGGATGTTCTTGCTACTGACGAGAGCAGCGAAGGTTCACCAGATTGATTCCCGGGATTGCAGGACTGACATATGAGGAGAGACTGGATCGACTGGGCCTGTATTCACTGGAGTTTAGAAGGATGAGAGATCTCATAGAAACATAAAATTCTGATGGGAGTGGATAGATTAGATGCAGGAAGAATGTTCCCAATGTTGGGGAAGTCCAGAACCAGAGGACACAGTCTAAGGATAAGGGGTAAGCCATTTAGGACTGTGATGAGAAGAAACTTCTTCACTCAGAGAGTTGTTAACCTGTGAAATTCTCTATCACAGAGAGTTGTTGATGCCAGTTCATTGGATATATTCAAGAGGGAGTTAGATGTGGCCCTTACGGCTAAAGGGATCAAGGGGTATGGAGAGAAAGCAGGATAGGGGTACTGAGGTGAATGATCAGCCATGATCTTATTGAATGGTGGTGCAGGCTCGAAGGGTTGAATGGCCTACTCCTGCATCTATTTTCTATGTTTCTATGTTACAAATTGATTGCCACGCTTCCCACACTACAACAGTGACTATACTTCAAAAAGTAATGCGTGGATGTAATCCCAGGATTTTTTTCCTCTTTGAGTTTGATTCGTTGATTTAATATATCTTGCGTCTCTTGTGTATATGTACTCTCTTCACTTGGGAACAGCATGTATGCTTACACCAATCGTGTACGTGTACTCTCACACCGTGTACAATATGTACACTCACAATATTTTTACAACTTTTTTATCAACACTTCAAAGAAGGAAATCTTGTGCAGTATAATTGGTTTTAAAATTCGTGAAGATGCAGAATTGACTTGTACAGTTAGGCCAGTGAGCACGTAGCTGCATTGAGGAATGCATAACATTCATCAAATAAAAACAGAAAAAATATGTTAAGCTGTCTTTCTGTTTATAGATGCTGACAGACTTGCTGTGAATGTCCAGCGTTTGTAGTTTCTATCACACCATAATGGCCAGCAGGTGGCACCTCAACACTTGTTATGGTGACCCTAAGAGACATAGGGTAGACTTTCCTACGAGCCCCTCAATGGCAATTGACCGCTGAGAAGAACCACTAACATTCGGTGAGTAATGCTGACGAGAATTTCCATTTTAGTAATTAAAACTAATCGCCAGGCGAGAAAATGTGCGTTGCACACTCATTGTCGGCAGTTTTCTTGGCGGTTAAGTGGAAACTTAGTAACATGGGCGGTCGTTACCAGAATGGATGGTAAGTATTTAAAATTTAGTCCGAGTTGGGCCTAGGGACGGGGGAAAACTTAGAAAAAAAATTTTCAATAAAAAAACGTACAAAGCATTCCCAAGACACTTTTACACCTAATCGCCGTTTTAATATTTAAAAAAAAAGAAATAAAGAACCTTTAACTGACCTTTCTTTTCAGGGTACTCACCTACCGCCCTGTTTAAGCAGCTTTTACAGGGTGGTTCTGTCGGCGATCTGGACGTCGGTGGTTGAGGCCAAACTTACGCCTGCCGGTTGTTCTCAGCGTTGCACGTCGGTGGTTTGGTCCCGGCGGGCGTGTTCAGCTGTGGGCGATACCATGAAAAAACTTAAGGGGAAACTTTTGCCAGGCGGAAAAACAGCAGTACCGCCGAGAAAATCGCCGAGAAATGATAGGAAAATCTAGCTCATAGTCCAATTGTGATGGATGAACCTTTGTTCAGTGTTTGCCAATGAGAAGGAGATACTTCGCTCCTATAGCTCCGGGCATCCTGTTCCAATTTTCTTCCCTTTTTCACTTCTCCTGACAGTACTTCCTGTTCCTATGGTTAATTTGCACAGGTGCTGGCAGTCATCCATTACAACAACAACAAATTATATTTATATAGTGCCTTTAATGTAGTGAAACATCCCAAGGCGCTTCACAGGAGTATTATCACATAAAAAAATTTGACACCGAGCCACTTAAGAAATTAGCGCAGGTGAGAGATATGTTTTAAGGAGCATTTTAAAGGAGGAAAGAAAGATAGAGAGGCGGAGGGGTTTCGGCAGGGGAATTCCAGAGCTTGGGGCCTAGGCAACAGAAGGCACAGCCACCAATGGTTGAGTGATTATAACCAGGGATGCTCAAGAGGGCAGAATTAGAGGAGCGTTGACATCTCGGGGGAGTTGTGGGGCTGGAGGAGATTACAGAGATAGGGAGGAATTTGAAAATAAGGATCAGAATTTTGAAATCAAGGTGATGCTTAACCAGAAGCCAATGCAGGTTAGTGAGCGCAGGAGTGATTGGTGAACGGGACTTGGTGCGAGTTGAGATTTGGATCACCTCTAGTTTACGCAGGGTAGAATGTGGGAGGCCAGCCAGGAGTGCGTTGTAATAGTTAAGTCTAGAGATAACAAAGGCATGGATGAGGGCTTCAGCAGTAGGTGAGCTGAAGCAAGAGCGGAGACAGGCGATGTTAATGGAAATAGACGGTCTTAGTTATGCTGCGGATATGTGGTCGAAAACTCATTTCAAGGTCAAATATGACACCAAGGCTGCGAACAGTCTGGTTCAGCCTCAAGACAGAAGTTGGGGAGAGGGATGGACAGTGACTAGGGAATGGAGTTTGTGGTGGGGATCAAAAACAATGGCTTCGGTCTTCCAAATATTCAATTGGAGAACATTTCTGCTCATGCAGAACTGGATAGAAACATAGAAACATAGAAATTTACAGCGCAGAAGGAGGCCATTTCGACGCATCGTGTCCACGCCGGCTGACAAAGAGCCACATGGCCGTTCATCAGCAGCCCTAAAGGTTACATACAAACCCATGAACAATAACGGAAAGGCAAAGAGCACCCAGTCCAACCAGTCCGCCCCACACCACTGCAACACCCCTTCTACTAAAAAAATCTACACTCCACCCCAACTGGAACCATGTGATCTCCTGGGAGAGGCAAAAACCAGATAAAAACCCTGGCCAACTTAGGGAGAAAAATCTGGGAAAATTCCTCTCCGACCCATCCAGGTGATCGAAACTAGTCCAGGGGATCACCCTGGCCGTATTCTATTCCCTGCAGTACTTGCAATTATATCTGCGCCGACCAACGAAAGGTCATCTAGTCTAATCCTAATTACCAGCTCTAAGTCTGTAACCTTGCAGGTTACGGCACTTTAAGTGCCCAGCCAATCATCTCTTAAAAGTGGTGAGGGTTTCTGCATCCACCACTCTTCTAGGCAGCGAGTTCCAGATCCCCACAACCCTGAGTAAAGAAGCCCCCACCCCTCAAATCCCCACTAAACCTTCCACCAACAACCTTTAAACTATGCCCTCTCATAATAGCCCCCTCCACCAATGGAAATAGATCCTTACTATCCATTATGTCCAGGCCCCTCACTATTTTGTACACCTCGATGAGGTCGCCTCACAACCTCCTCTGTTCCAATGAGAACAAACCCAGCCTATCCAATCTGTCCTCATAACTAAGATTCTCCATTCTGCACCCTCTCTAGTGCAATCACGTCCTTCCTATAATACGGTGACCAGAACTGCACGCAGTACTCCAGCTGTGGCCAAACCAAAATATTATACAATTTAAACATAACCTCTCTGCTCATATTCTATGCCTTGGCCAATAAAGGCAAGCATTCCGTATGCCTTCTTAACCACCTTATCCACCTGGCCTGCTACTTTCAGGGATCTGTGAACAAGCACTTCAAGATCCCTTTGTTCATCTATACTATTAAGTGGCCTACCGCTTAATGTGTATACCCTTTCCTTAGCCCTCCCAAAGTGCATCACCTCACACTTCTCTGAATTGAATTCCATTTGCCACTACTCTGCCCACCTGACCAGTAGATTGATATCCTCCTGCAGCCCATGACTTTCCTCTTCATTATCAACCACACAGCCAATTTTAGTGTTGTCTGCAAACTTCTTAATCATACTTCCTATATTCAAATCTAAATCGTTGATATATATCACAAAAAGCAAGGGACCCAGTATTGAGCCCAGCAGAACCTCATTGGAAATATCCTTCCAGTCACAAAAACATCCATGAATCATTAGCCTTTGCTTCCTACCTCCAAACCAATTTTGGATCCAACTTGCCACTTTGTCCTGGATCCCATGGGCTTTAACCTTCATGACCAGTCTACCATTCTTCTAAATTCCAGTGAATATAAGCCTAGTCGATCCAGTCTTTCTTCATATGTCAGTCCTGCCATCCCGGGAATCAGTCTGGTGAACCTTCGCTCCACTCCCTCAATAGCAAGAACGTCCTTCCTCAGATTAGGAGACCAAAACTGCACACAATACTCAAGGTGTGGTCTCACCAAGACCCTGTACAACTGCAGTAAGACCTCCCTGCTACTATACTCAAATCCCCTCGCTATAAAGGCCAGCATGCCATTTGCTTTCTTTACTGCCTGCTGTACCTGCATGCCTACCTTCAATGACTGATGTACCATGACACCCAGGTTTCATTGCACCTCCCCTTTTACTAATCTGTCACCATTCAGATAATAATCTGCCTTCCTGTTTTTTCCACCAAAGTGGATAACCTCACACTTATCTACATTATACTGTATCTGCCATGCATTTGGCCATTCACCTAATCTGTCCAAGTCCCCCTGCAGCCTCCTAGCATCCTCCTCGCAGCTCGCACTGCCACCCAGCTTAATGTCATCTGCAAACTTGGAGATATTCCATTCAATTCCTTTGTCTAAATCATTAATGTATATTGTAAATAGCGGGGGTCCCAGCACTGAGCCCTGCGGCACCCCACTAGTCACTGCCTGCCATTCTGAAAAGGACCCATTTATTCCTACTCTTTGCTTCCTGTCTGTCAACAAGTTCTCTATCCACATCAATACATTACCCCCAATACCATGTGCCTTAATTTTGCACACTAATCTCTTGTGTGGGATCTGTCAAAAGCCTTTTGAAAGTCCAAATATACCACTGGTTCTCCCTTATCCACTCTACTAGTTACATCCTCAAAAAACTCTAGAAGATATGTCAAGCATGATTTCCCTTTCATAAATCCATGCTGACTTGGACCGATCCTGTCACTGCCCTGAGTCACCAGAGTCCATGAAATGTTGGAAAATGACCACCAATGCATCTATTTCTAGGGTCACTTCCTTAAGTACTCTGGGATGCAGACTATCAAGCCCTGGGGATTTATCGGCCTTCAGTCCCCTCAATTTCCCTAACACCATTCCCTGACTAATAAGGATATCCCTCAGTTCCCCCTTCTCGCTACACCCTCAGTCCCCTAGTATTTTCGGGAGGTTATTTGTGTCTTCCTTAGTGAAAACAGAACCAAAGTATTTGTTCAATTGGTCTGCCATTTCCTTGTTCCCCATTATGAATTCCCCTGATTTTGACTGCAAGGGACCTACATTAGTCTTCACTAATCTTTTTCTCTTCACGTATCTATAAAAGCTTTTGCAGTCAGTTAGAAGCTTTTGCAGTCATGCCGGGACTTTAGGAAATCTAAAGGAGTCTGAAACAGGTTTGGTTTGATAGATCAGCTTGTCAGTACCAAATCCCCGAGTAAGTAAAATGCAGATTCTCTGCAATCTCCCCATTGCATATTATAGGTTTATGGGACTCGATGTAATTATTACAATGCAATTTTGTTTATTTCTCATTCCTCAACCTGCTGCATACTGACAATATTCGGCAACTTTTCAACATCGGTGCTGTCCAACACTGTGGGTCTTGACCTTTCACCCTTTATTCCTCAACAAAGACGACAATTTTGGGGGCGCAAAGCCTCATGGTTTTCTCACTCAGCAGATGCTTGGGGCCAACAGGGTGGGCTGGGCTTGTTATGCTGCATGGCCCCACCAATGTCACACTTCCACCCTTGGAACAACTGCACGTGTTCAGATCTCGTCTGCTCCCATTCTAATGTTGCTGCTATTGCTCTGAATCCATGTTGCAGCATAAAAAGGGACAAGTAAGAATAAGAACATAAGAACTATTATTATTAATAATAACTTATTTATATAGCGCCTTTAACGTAGTAAAATGTCCCAAGGCACTTCATAACAGTCTTACAACACACTAGATATTGACAAGGGAGGGAAAGAGAAAAAGCAGGAGAAGGAAGTGTAAAAGAGGTAAAAGAATTACGAGCAGGAGTAGGCCATACTGCCCCTCGAGCCTACTCCGTCATTCAATAAGATCATGGCTGACCTTCGACCTCAACTCCCGTTTCCGCCCAATCTCCATATCCCTTGATTCCCCCAGAGTCCAAAAATCTGTCCATCTCAGCCTGGAATATATTCAACAACTGAGCATCCATAGCCCTCTGGGTTAGAGAATTCCAAATATTCACAACCCTCTTGAATGAAGAAATTCCTCCTCCTCAGTCTTAAATGGCCGACTCCTTATCCTGAAACTATGCCCCCTAGTTCTAGACTCTTCAGCCAGGGTAACCAACCTCTCAGCATCTACCCTGTCAATCCCCCTCAGAATCTTTTATATGTTTCAATGAGATCACCTCTCATTCTTCTGAACTCCAGAGAGTATAAGCCCATTCTACTCAAAATGGGGAAAGAACATTGATTCGATCAGGATTAGTTGGCTTCCAAATTCGTCAAACTATCATGCACCACTTTATGTTTCATACCCCAGTGGCCTTCATCACCAAATATTAATCTGGTGTAGCACATTAGGCTACCCGCCTCCTCTCCCTTTCTGCTTTGCCCTGATAGATAGAGTTCCCAATGCCTCACAGCCATCGAAGCTGTTATGGAATGTTGCCCTTTTTTGTGCTCCGGGTCTTATGAAAGAAAGAAAGACTTGCATTTATATAGCACCTTCGTGACCACTGGATATCTCAAAGCACACAGCAAGCTTCCACAAACAGAAATGTGATAATGACCAGATAATCTGGTTTTTTTTTAAGTGATGTTGATTGAGGGATAAATATTGGCCAGAACATCAGTGATAACTTCCCTGCTCTTTTTCAAAATAATGCCATGGGATCTTTTATGTCGGCCTGAGAGAGCAGACAGGGCCTCGGTTTAATGCCTCATCCGAAAGACGGCACCTCCGACAGCGCAGTGCTCCCTCAGCACTCCACGGGAGTGTCAGTCTAGATTTTTTTTTGTGCTCAGGTCTCTAGAGTGGGACTCAAACCCACAATGTTCTGACTCAGAGCGAGAGTGCTACCAAATGAGCCACAGCTGACACTATCCTGACAGGAATTGATTAAGTAGATACGGGTGAACTATTTCCTCGTCGGGGTGGGAGGGGGGCGGATGTGGAGGGGGAGTCCATAACAAGGGGGCATAACCGTAAAAATGTAGCTAGGAAAATTGGGAAGCACTTTTTACACAAAGGGTAGTGGTATTCTGGAACGGCCTTCCCCAAAAGGCTATTGATTCTGGAGGCCAATTGGAGCTTTCGAGACTGAGATTGACAGACTTTTGTTGGGTAAGGGGATTTGCTTTGTGTCCAGTCTTGCTCACTCTCCTTGGTGAGTGTATTTGCAAGGCTGGAGCCGGCCTTGAGATTCTGCAGTATTCTGCTAATGTGGTGGGGGAGGGGGTGAAATAGAATGGCTATCCCTGTGAGCTCCAGGTCATTCTGAAACCAAAATCTCATTCATCTGTCTGTTTTACTCTGAATAATGCCTCACATTTCAAATCACCCCCTGTATTTTCATTTCTTGCCTATTTATTCATCATTTCAAAAAGATTAACATCATGTGGGATGCCCCCGTTGCTTCTGTCATTTCAGTTACATCAAGGAGGAGTAACCTTTGGCTCCCACCCAACGCTGATTATCCTGAAGTGAGGGGAGAGAAACTGCTCGCAATTTTCTTGCCTGAAAGTGGAAAATTTGCATATTTAGCAGCCTTGAGCAACTGAGAAGAAGACAGCAAGGGAATTGGTTGAGTTGATTGTGGTGACAAGCACAGTTGGTGGTTTATTTTTTTCCTGTGCACATGCAGACATCCTGCAAGCAACAGGGCTGCCTCAAACAAAGCCAGGGGCTGGGATCCCCAAAACAAGACGGGGCAGTGACTGAACAGCCCTCAACATCAAGCTTTGTGCTTTTCTTCTGCAGGTTGTTTTGGATTTAATTTAGCAAATTTATTTAATTAACATAAATGCAACACAAACTAATACAAACATTGGGACAGAGATACATTTGTAAATGTACAATTATGTATGTATACTGACATGTAAAAAATGTAATACATCCCTTCATTACCCAAGCCCTTCCCTTAATACATCCCTCCATTCTTGCTATTGAGGGAGTGCAGCGAAGGTTCACCAGACTGATTCCCGGGATGACAGAACTGACATATGAAGAAAGACTGGATCGACTAGGATTATATTCAATGGAATTTAGAAGAATGAGAGGGGATCTCATAGAAACATATAAAATTCTAACGGGATTGGACAAGTTAGATGCAGGAAGAACGTTCCCGATGTTTGGAAAGTCCAGAACCAGGGATCACAGTTTAAGGATAAGGGGTAAGCCATTTAGGACAGAGATGAGGAGAAACTTCTTCATTCAGAAAGTTGTGAGCATGTGGAATTCTCTACCACAGAAAGTTGTTGAGGCCAATTCGTTAGATATATTCAAAAGGGAGTTAGTTGTGGCCCTTACGGCTAAAGGGATCAAGGGGTATGGAGAGAAAGCAGGAATGGGTACTGAAGTGTATGATCAGCCATGATCTTATTGAATGGTGGTGCAGGCTCGAAGGGCCAAATGGCCTACTCCTGCATCTATTTTCTATGTTTCTATGTTTCCCTTAATATGTCCCTCCAGTAACTTAACCCTTTCATTAATACAACCCTCCAGCACTGTAAACCTACCAACCTAACACACACAATAGTCTCTGCCTCAACTACTCCCTGTGGCAAAGCATCCCACGCTCCAACATCCCTCTGCATAAAGAAACTACTCCTAACCTCTCCCCTCACTTTCATAATGACAATTTTAAATTGTTGTATTTTCGTCATTAACTACCCAGCAGATTAAATATTCATCAAAACCATTCGTAATTTAAGAAAAAACCTCTAATA
Organism: Pristiophorus japonicus; assembly: GCF_044704955.1. Taxonomy (NCBI): domain Eukaryota; kingdom Metazoa; phylum Chordata; class Chondrichthyes; family Pristiophoridae; genus Pristiophorus; species Pristiophorus japonicus. The sequence continues at coordinate 45,138,134 of NC_091992.1, read as the reverse complement.
AGTCTCCTCAGTCTTATCTACTCCAATGGAAGTGGACCCAATATCTCACACCTCCCCCCATAACGATAATTTCTCACCTCAGCATCACCCTGGCAAATCTACACTGTACATGCTTAATGTCCCTCAATTTTGGCCAAAGCCGTTTTGTTGACTTATTGCCAGAGTTACGTTTGTTTTTCTCGGCCACAACTGCTCCAAAAATAAATGTGGCAAGTTTCCCCGCTCTATTTTTGTGAAATTGATGCCACACATCCTGTCCTGTAGCTTCTGGGGGTGGAGCCAAATGTCTGCGCCGAAAAAATGCCGCCCCTTCTGCGCATGCGCGGAGAAAAAAAAGGGACATTTTTGACGTGATTTCTATGGGCCCACATGCCCAGTACAGTTCCCGGTCTGCAATCAGTCATTTTTAAAGAGCCAGTTGTGTGTGAGAACTTTAATTCTCATTGGAAAAATCGGAGCTGCAATACAAGATGCAACGTGGCGCAAGGATCAAGAATTTCTTACAGGATGAAGTGGAGGCACTGGTTAATGTGATTGAGGGCAGATGGCAGGAGCTGGACACCAACACAGGTCACATAAAAGTTCCACTCAAGGAAATTAAAAAACGCTGGAACCACCTTGCAGAAGATTACTGTGCAATGGTGATCACCCCGAGGTCTGGAGGCCAATGTAAAAAGAAGTGGCAGGACCTTGGTCAAGTAGTTAGTGCAATTAATATTTTCATTTTTTAATGGAATTGCAATTGTAAATGTGACCAGCTGTATATGTCCCATCTAGCAGAAAGACACCCTCTCTAAAAAGTTATATTTTCATCTTTACAGAGGAAGGTGGCACATAACAAATGAGAAAGAACTCGAACAGGAGGAGGCCCGGCAAATCTGCTGCCACTGACAACCTTGGAAGACAGGGTCGCTGCTTTGATGGGTCCTGCCTGGAGAAAAGCAACCACCACTGCACAAGCTGGGCCCACACTCGAGGGAAAGGGTAAGTCCTGCAAATTCCACAGTCTGGCTTTGCTAAATGTTGAGTACTGCGCGGGCTAGCCATGCTTCGGTTCCTGGGGATGTCTCCGTCAGCTACGCTTCGAATGTGTTATCATTCATCGTGGTCCTTCAAATTAGCCTGCTGCCTGCGTTGTGTGAGCCTACTCATGCCACCCTGCCCCCTCCTCTGCTGCTAACCATTTGTCTGTTCTGTTATATTTTGCAGAACTTGAAGCCAACCCTGACGATACAGAAGAAGATTCAGATGAGGACACGCCTGAAGAGGAGAACATCTTCCAGAACAAGAGCACGGGGGTGAGGGGTAAGGGGAGGGTGAGGGGATGGATGAAGTCCCCACTGTTGTACTCACTTTGGAGGAGGTGCAGGTGCCGCCCATTGAGGTGCCAGCCCCTTCCCTGAGTAGTGGTTTGAGTGTTGTTGGGACATTCCATGGTTTCCCACCATCCCAGGCTGTGAGTCCTAGTGGGATGCAGCAAGGCACACCCAGGGCCCCACCGTCCGAGGCTGCAGGTCCTGGAGTGCTGCGAGCCACACCCAGGGTGAGGAGGGGAAGGAGAGCTCGATCGCCCTCTCCTGAGGTGCAGGATCTGACAGATGTGGTTCACATGATGGCAATGAGTGTGGAGAGCATTGACCTTACCCAATCACTTCTGGACACCATTAGTGAGGTGGGTGATGAGGTATCGGGACTGTCGGGAGAAATAACAACATTCTCACGAGAAATGGAAGCGCTGTCCGGGAACATGAGGGAGGAAATGTCGCAGGTAGCTGATGCGCTGTCAGTGAACATGAGGGAGGGAATGTTGCACTTAGTTCATACACTGTCAGCGAACATGAGGGAGGGAATGTTGGAGCTAGCTGCTGCAATAAGGGAACACGGCCAGACCTCGCGCCCATTGACAGAATCAACTGCCACTCCCACTCCAATCCCCAGAGCAGCCTCTAAAGAAGCCCAAGCCGGGCCTTCCGCATTACCGGCTGACCCCCCCCCCCCCCACCAACCCAACCACCCGCTCTCCCGCCCCACATTAAGAAGTGCACATTACCCGAGATGTTTGAAAGAATAAGCTTGGTATCAACCCGGGAAACGCGGTGTCACCGCCTGCGGGCAGGGGCGGAGTCAGCAAGACCAAGCGCAGCGGGCGGTCTTAGAATAACGCGGAGGAGAGACGGGTGCAGCCTTTCTTTGCTGCTGCTGCTGTGTTGTTATTATTGTTGATACTGTTGTAACTGTTCTCAAATTAAAAGTTTTGTGTAAGTTATGTAAATTTACAAGTTAGTAAAAGTTAGTAAGTGATCTTAAAGTTCTTAAGTGATCTTAGAGCTTGTAAGTGATCTTAAAGTTTGTAAGTGATCTTAAGTGAAAACTTTAATAAACCTATTCTTGTATATAACTTTAAAGTTAAGTTAAGTACAAATAAATGTTTGTTAAACAAATGTTTGAATAAAATATATTTTAAATTATAACTGAATCATTTCCATTATTTGTTCGATTATTAACACAACTTTTTGAAGTAAACACGAATCATTTCCATCATTTGTTCCATTAACACAACACAACATTACGGAACAGGTCCAAACAGTAAAGATGGTCCATGTGGAATCGTTGCCGCTGAGCCTTCAGGCAGCACAGCGTTCACGGATGAGCTGTTGGCGCAAGGCTTGAGCAATCGTTAAAGGGGCATAACAGCCCACCCTCCTCCGCCGTCGTGCTCCGGGTTCAGGTAGTTGCATGGCTTCTTCGTTCTCCTACTCCTCCTCTTCCTCATCGTTATCATCAGCCACTCTCACCTCAGGTGGGTCTTCTACTACCAGCTGTTGCTGCCTCATGATGGCTAAGTTATACAGCATGCAGCACACAACAGTGAACTGACCGACAATCTCAGGGGAGTATTGTAAGTAGCCTCAGGAATGGTCCAGACATTGGAAACTCTGTTTCAAGATACCAATGGTCCTCTCTAATATGCTGCGCGTCGCAATGTGCGAAATGTTGCATTCCCGGTCAGCTTTCATCCGGGTTACGCGTAGGGGCATCATGAGTCAGGTGGCGAGGCCATACTCTTTATCTCCCAGTAGCCAGCTCTGCCCTTCTGGCTGCTGCTGAAACATGGCAGATATAACACTCTCGTGTAGGATGAACGCATCATGGGTGCTCCCAAGGTATCTTGCATCAACTGACATGATGCTATGCATGTCGTCACACATGAGCTGCACATTAATGGAGTGGAAGCCTTTTATGTTCCTCCAAAGGTGCTCGCAAGGCAATGTGAGTACAACCAATGCAGCCCTGTACCTTTGGGAAGCCAGCAATCCTGGAGAAGCTCACAGCCCTGTCACGCATTGCCTGGGCGGTCATGGGGAACTTTATGTAGTCATTCCTCCGGGCATATAGTGCAGCAGTCACCTGCCAAATGCAGATATGTGTTGCATGTTGAGAAGTGGCGCACACATCCCCAGTTGTAGCTTGGAACGATCCAGATGCATAGAATGAAAGTGCAGCTGTAATCTTCACTTCAACTGACAAAGCAGTCCTCCTGATGCATCTAGGTTGCAGGTCTGCTTTTACTAACTCACGGATCTCAGTTACAACTTCTTTGTAGAAACGCAGCCTTCTGACACGGTCTGCATCACTCAGCAGCAGGTACGAATGCCTGTCTCGATATACCGACATGAGTAAGGCCTCCTGCCCATCACCCTATGTGCTCTGAGGTTCTTCATGCGATGATGTTGAATCAATTGTCTCCTTCGCAGCAGCATCATGCGAAAGGCTTGCACAAGGTATGGCATTGTCCCCATGCTTAAATTGTACCTTTGCAAGAAGCTCAAAACGGCAGTCAGTCAGGACAAGGTTCTTTGTTCTCTCTCCCCAAGGTCTGTATGGACCACTCCCAGATCTGAGGAGGCACACTGATTGGGAACCCCCCCCCCCCCGCACCCCAAAACCCCCAGGCTTTATTTGATGTGCAGATGTCTGATGCCTTCTGTATGCCTTCCACACCCACCTCAACACCCACCCCCCGACCCCCGTGCTTGTTTGGAAGCTGAGCCCCGAGCCCCTGTATCTGGGCGAGTATCAGATTCTGCCGGCCGACACTCCAACCTTCCAGCCCTGTTTGCAGACGTTCGGTGGTGGCGTGTGAGTTGAAAAAAATGAAAATGTACAGAATTCCATCAAACTTCCATTTACTGCGTTTTAAGGTTAAAAAAAATGTAATCTTTATTATGCATATTTAAGTGTTCTTGATTCCCTCCAAAACTTCGCTGACAAACAATGGTGTCTTTCTGCACCGATTTTTCAATGGGCGCTGCTTTTTCTTAACTCCCCAGAAGGTTTTTCGGGAGTGGTCACATACGCTGACCTGGGAGAAATTTGGGGGGGGGCAAACTTACATAATTGACAAAAACTGGCACAGACATTACGCCCCCTATGACACAGAAAAAAAACTAACCTAAAAAAATTGTAACTGAGTTACGCCGGCACACATTCCTTGGGGAAACTTAAATTTTTTAACACGCCAAAAAAATGGTGCAAATCACTGGGGAAAATGGAGCCCATAGTTTCTACACTGGGGTATCTAGACCTGCACACAGTACTCTAACTTACAAGGAATTTTGGGCTGGATATTTGGTTGGAGAATTGTTAGGGCGCTATTGGTGGCGAGGCGGTAATTTTTGCGCCGGGAAATTGTTTGCGACGGCAGCCAACAAATTTGGTTGCTGCGCCCTGAGAGTGGAGCGGAGCGCTAAGGGAGGTGTTCCACATCTCTCTTAGGACGCTAGGCCAGGGGAGCAACTGAAAATCCGTTGCTAAAGAGCTGGCCTTGGAGTGTACCAAGACAGGCCTCCCTGGGAAAAAGAAAATCGGCACAAAAACACAAACATTCCCAATATATTGCTCATCCAAAATAAAGATAAATCACAAAAATAAAACAAAAAACCCCACAATCACACTTACCTCCTGCAGTAATACCTTCCCTCACCACTGCCGGTATAGCTCTGATTGCCAGCTTTCTCTGGCGGGTTGGCTACGGGGCGCTACGGGGTTAACGCAAAATTAATTTTCAGACTGAGACGATACCGGGGGCATTGCACATCGGCGCGACACTCCCGGACGGTACTGCTCAGTGCCACTGCAAAACCGGCACCAAATTTCCTGGGAGCTGGCCACCTGGGCGGTAATCATTTCCAGACCCATTACTGCCCTTCCGGGGCGCTAGCAGATGCGCAATCAATATGAAAATCCAACCCTATGTATTTGATCCCTGTCATGTATGTAACACCACTGTATTACTTGACCTTGATGTACACCTTGACCACAAGAGGTGCACTTGTGGGAGGCTGCCCCATACCTGGGCACCCAGGTATATAAAGGGAGGTCCCACTCAGGGTTGGGTTGTCTTTCTGCTGTAAATAAAGAAGTAAGGTCTGTGTGTGACCTTGTCCCCAGGATGTGCCTCGTGTGGTTTTATACTATTGAGTAAGGGCTTTACAGTGGCGACGAGAAACTGGAATTCACGACCCACGAGAATGGCCACCGGTAGCACAGAAGAACGATACTGTGTTGGGGAAGATTGGGACGATTTTGTTGAGAGGTTTCAGCAGAGTTTTGTTACGAAGGAATGGCTGGGGGAAGAGGTGGCTGACAAGCGCAGGGCTGACCTCTTGACCAGCTGCGGACCAAACGCACTCATGAAGGACTTACTGGTACCCGAAAAGCCGGCGGACAAAACCTTTGAGGAGCTCAGCAAGTTAATCGGGGAGTACCTCAAACCGGTGAGCAGCGTACACATGGCCCGACACAGATTCTACACCCACAGACGTCGTGAAGGACAGAGCATACCAGACTTTGTAGCGGACCTTCTGCATTTGGCCAGCCTCTGTAAGTTCACAGACGCCTATAGGGGGGAGATGCTAAGGGACTTCTTTATCAAGGGCATCGGTCATGCGGGAATTTTCCGTAAATTAATTGAGACCAAGGATTTGACCTTGGAAGCGGCGGCGTTGATGGCTCAAACTTTCATGGCGGGGGAGGAAGGGACAAAAACGATATGTGCGCGCAATTCTGCCCCCAATACGGCGATGGATCAGGGAGTCAATATTATTAATGCAACTCAGAGCCATCTAAGCAGGCAGGGGCAGTCCATCACCCCTCAGGCAGCCATAGACCCCAGAGTAGGTCTTCCACAGAGACAATGGCAGGCTTTACGCCATCACAGTGGACAATACGGCCCGGGATGGGGCCATTGACACCCACTAATAGGGTACTTAAGAGCAGTCAAAGGGACATTCAGCGCGGAATGCCTGGCCATAATCCTTTCATTCCCAACAATGGAAACTTTAACTCATGCTGGAGGTGTGGGGGTAAACATTCAGCCAGATCTTGCAGATTTCAACAGTTTGTCTGCAGGAACTGCAATCTCCCTGACCACTTAGCTCGAATGTGCAGGAAGCCTGCAACCAGACTAATATCTGAGGTGGATAAGCCAGAAGAGGGTTCTTTGAGGCGGGATGACTTTTAGGGCAAATCGATGGACGCCGAGGTTCAGCGGGTCCATGTGGCGAATATTCACAGTGCATACACCAGAACGCCACCAATGATGATGAGGGTTTTACTAACCGGCATCCTAGTACGCATGGAGCTGGACATGGGGGACAGCCAATCACTCATGGGCATTCGGCAATTCGAGAAACTATGGCCCATCAAAACCAGTAGACCCAAACTAGAATGCATTGAGCCACAATTACGGACGTACACTAAAGAGATTATTCCGGTGCTAGGCAGTGCAATGTTGGCTGTCACACACAATGGACTAGTTAATCGGCTGCCACTCTGGATTGTCCCGGGCGATAGTCCCACACTGTTGGGGAGGAGCTGGTTAGCCGAGATGAACTGGAAATGGGGGGATGTTCACGCAATGTCGTCTGTGGAGTGAAGTTCGTGCTCACAAGTCCTACAACAATTCGATTCACTATTTCAACCTGGCATCGGGACTTTCAAAGGCACTAAAGTAGCGATACACATCACCCCGAACGCCATTGCACCACAAAGCCAGAGCGGTGCCGTATGTGATGCGTGAAAAAATCGAGAGCGAGTTGGACCGGTTGTTGAGCGAGGGCATCATCTCGCCCGTTGAATTCAGCGACTGGGCGAGCCCCATCGTTCCCGTCCTAAAAGCGGATGGTTCTGTCAGGATCTGTGGCGACTACAAGGCCACCATCAATCGGGTGTCCCTACAAGATCAATACCCACTCCCGAGAGCGGAGGACCTTTTCGCCATGCTGGCAGGCGGCAAGCTGTTCACCAAGTTGGACCTCACTTCAGCCTACATGACTCAGGAACTGGCCGACGAATCTAAACTACTGACCACCATCACCACGCACAAAGGACTGTTCGTTTATAACAGGTGCCCGTTTGGCATTCGGTCAGCGGCCGCGATTTTTCAAAGAAACATGGAAAGCCTGCTTAAATCCATTCCTGAAACAATCGTATTTCAGGACGACATCCTCATCACGAGTCAAGACACCAAGAAACACCTCCACAACCTGGAGGAGGGGCTACGCTGACTGGACCGGGTAGGCCTGCGACTCAATAAGTCTAAATGTGTGTTTTTAGCACCTGAGGTTGAGTTTCTGGGCAAGAGGGTTGCTGCAGATGGGATTCGCCTACCGAATCCAAAACAGAGGCGATTCGACGAGCACCCAGGCCCTGCAACACATCGGAGTTGCGTTCATTCCTGGGACTGTTGAACTATTTTGGGAACTTTCTGCCGAACTTGAGCACATTGCTGGAGCTGTTACACGTGCTCCTGCGAAAGGGGTGCGATTGGTTTTGGGGGGACTGTCAGGAACGGGCTTTCGATCGGGCGCGGAACTTATTTTGTTCTAACAAATTGTTGACCCTGCACGACCCCTGTAAAAAATTGGTTCTGACATGTGATGCATCGTCCTATGGGGCTGGGTGCGTGTTACAGCAGGGCAATGCTGAGGGTCAACTGTAACCTGTGGCTTATGCCTCCAGGTCACTCTCTCAAGCAGAACGGGGATATGGCATGGTTGAGAAAGAAGTGCTTGCATGTGTCTATGGTGTGAAAAAAATGCATCAGTACCTCTTTGGTAGGAAATTTGAATTAGAGACGGACCACAAGCCATTAACATCCCTGTTGTCAGACAGCAAGGCTATCAACGCCAATGCATCAGCTCGCATACAGCGATGGGCCCTCACGCTGGCTGCTTATGACTACTCCATCCGGCACCGGCCCGGCACTGAAAATTGCACAGATGCGCTCAGCAGGCTTCCGCTGACCACCACTGAGGGGACAGCGGAGCAAAGCGCTGAGATGGTCATGGCTGTCGACACCTTGACAGGAATGTGCCATGGGAAGGGGAGTGGGTGGTGGGGTGTTTCAAGAGTGGACCAGGGTGTTGCGGAGGGAGCGGTCCCTTCAGAATATTGAAAGGGGAGGGGAAGATGTGATTGGTGGTGGGATCATGCTGGAGGTGGCAGAAATGGCGGAGGATGATCCATTAAATGTGGAGGCTGATGGGGTAAAAGGTGAGAACAAGGGGAACCCTGTCGTGGTTCTGGGAGGGAGGAGAAGGAGTGAGAGCAGAGGTGCGGGAAATGGAATGAAGATGGTCGAGGGTCTTGTCAACCATGGTAGAGGGGTTGGTTGAGAAAAAAGGAAGACATATGAGAGGCACTAGTGTGGAAGGTGGCATTGTGATGGTGATGGAGAAACTGGGAGAATGGAATAGAGTCCTTACATGATGCGGGGTGGGAGGAAGTGGGCTTATAGTGGATGTTTGTCGATAGCCTATCTCCGGAATTGGAGGCAGAGAATTTGAGGAAAGGAAGGGAAGAGTTGGAGATGGACCTTGTGAAGGTGAGGCAAGGGTGGAAATTGGAAGCAAACTGAATGAAATTTTCCAGTTCAGGGTGCAGGAAACTGCAACAATATAGTCATCAATGTACTGGAAAAAGAGGTGAGGGGGGAGACCCGAGTAGGACTGGAACAAAGAATGTTCCACATATCCCACAAAAAGCAAGGCATAGCTAGGACCCATGTGGGTTCCCAAAGAAACACCTTTTATTTAGAGAAAGTGTGTGAAGTCAAAGGAGAAGTTGTTCAATGTGAGAACAAGTTCAGCCTGGCAGAGGAGGGTGGTGATGGATGGGGACTTGTTAGGCCTCTGTTCAACGGGGAAGCGGAGAGCTTTTACACTGTTGGGGGATGGAGGTGTAGAGGGATTAGACATTTATGGTGCAAAGGAGACGGTTGGGTGATAAAAACCCATCTGGTTCACTAAAGTTCTTTAGGGAAAGAAATCTGCCGTCCTTACCTGGTCTGGCTTATATGTGACTCCAGACCCACAACAATGTGGTTTACTCTTAACTGCCCTCGGAAATGGCTGAGCAAGCCACTTAGTTGTAACAAACCGCTTCGGAAAACAATAATAATAATAAAACCGGATGCACCACCCGGCATCGACCTTGGCATCGGCTTCGGACATGACAACGGCACACCCAGTCCAGTCGACCCTGTAAAGTCCTCCTCACTAACAGCTGGGCACTTGTGTCAACATTGGGAGAGCTGTCCCATAGACTAGTCAAGCAACAGCCTGACATAGTCATATTTCCAGATTCATACCTTTCAGCCAATGTACCAGACTCATCCATCACCATTCCTAGGTATATCCTGTTCCATGAGCAGGACAGAGCCACCATGGGTAGCGGCACAGTGGTATACAGTTGGATGGGAGTTGGATCTGGGCCCTCAACATTGACTCCAGACCCATGAAGTCTCATGGCCTCAGGTCAAGCATGGGCCAGGAAACGTCCTGCTGATTACCACCCTCCCTCAGCTGATCATAGCTGATCAATCAGTACTCCTTCCTGTTGAATATCAATTGGAAGAAGCACTGAGGGTAGCAAGGGCACAGAATATACTCTGGGTGGGGGACTTCAATGTCCATCACCAAGAGTGGCTCGGTAGCACCACTACTGACTAAGCTCAGTCCTGAAGGACATAGTTACCAGACTGGGCCTGCGGCAGGTGGTGAGAGAACCAACATGAGGGAAAAACCTACTTGACCTTGTCCTCACCAATCTACCTGTCGTAGATGCATCTGTCCATGACAGTATTTGCAACAGTGACCACCGCACAGTTCTTGTAGAGACAAAGTCCCGTCTTCACACTGAGGACACCCTCCATCGTGTTGTGTGGCACTACCACCGTGCTAAATGGGACAGATTCAGAACAGATCTAGCAGCTCAAAACTGGGCATCCATGAGGCACTGTAGGTCATCAGCAGCAGCAGAATTGTATTCCACCACAATCTGAAACCTCATGGCCCGGCATATCCCTCACTCTACCATTACCATCTGACCAGGGGACCAACACTGGTTCAACGAGTAGTGGAAAGGCATGCCAGGAGCAGCAGCAGGCGTACCTAAGTATAAGATGCCAACCTGGGGAAGCTGGAACACAGGACTACATGCATGCTAAACAGGGGAAGCAGCATGCTATAGACAGAGCTAAGCGATCCCACAATCAACAGATCAGATCAAAGCTCTGCAGTCCTGCCACATCCAGTCATGAATGGTGGTTGACAATGAAACAACTAATGGGAGGAGGAGGCTCCATGAACATCCCCATCCTCAATGATGGGGCAGCCCAGCACGTGAGTGCAAAAGACAAGGCTGAAGCATTTGCAACCGTCTTCAGCAAGTGGATGATCCATATCAGCCTCCTCTTGAGGTCCCCACCATCACAGAAGCCTGTTTTCAGCCAATTCGATTCACTCCACGTGATATCAAGAAACGGCTGAGCGCACTGGATACAGCAAAAGCTGTGGGTCCCCACAACATTGCGGCTGTCATGCTGAAGACGTGCTCCAGAATTAGCCACATCTCTAGCCAAGCTGTTCCAGTACAGCTACAACACTGGCACCTACCCGACAATTTGGAAAACTGCCCACGTATGTCCTGTCCACAAAAGCAGGACAAATCCAATCCGGCCAATTACCGTCCCATCAGTTTACTTTCAATCATCAGCAAAGTGATGGAAGGTGTCGTCGACACCACAGTCAAGCAGCACTTACTCACCAATAGTTTGCTCACCAATGCTCAGTTTGGGTTCTGCCAGGACCACTCGGCTCCAGATCTCATTATAGCCTTGGTCCAAACATGAACAAAAAAGCTGAATTCCAGAGGTGAGGTGAGAGTGACTGCCCATGACATCAAGGCAGCATTTGACCGAATGTATCATCAAGGAGCCCTAGTAAAATTCAATGGGAATCAGAGGGCAAACTCTGCACTGACTGGAGTTATACCTAGCACAAAGAAAGATGGTTGTGTTCATTGGAGTCCAATCATCTCAGCACCAGGACATCGCTGCATGAGTTACTCAGGGCAATGTCCTTGGCCCAACTATGTTCAGCTGCTTCTTCAATGACCTTCCCTCCATCATAAGTTCAGAAGTGGGGATGTTCGCTGATGATTGTACAGTGTTCAGTTCCATTCACAACTCCACAGATAATGGAGCAGTCCATGCCCACATGCAGCAAGACCTGGACGACATTTTGGCTTGGGCTGATAAGTGGCAAGTAACATTTGCACCACACAAGTGCCAGGCAATGACTATCTCCAACAAGAGAGAGTCTAACCACCGCCCCTTGACATTCAACGGCAAATCCCCTCCCATCAACATCCTGAGGGTCACCATTGACCAGAAACTTAACTGGACCAGCTACATAACTACTGTGGCTACAAGAGCAGATCAGAGGCTGGGTTTTCTGAGACAAATGACTCACCAAAGCCGTTCCACAATTTACAAGGCACAAGTCAGGAGTGTGATAGAATACTCACCACTTGTCTGGATGACTGCAGCTTCAACAAAACACAAAAAGATCGACACCATCCAGGACAAAGCAGCCCGTTTGATTGGCATTGTTAAGTATTGAATAACTCCACGAGGCTAAGTACGGTGAGTTAGTTCAGGCATGACCTTACTCCAGTTTATTTACTCTCAAAGTGAAGATTCAACATGGCTGCCAACATTATATACATGGCTTGCACGTGTCTGCCAGTGACCATTAGGACTCCAACAGTCGCACCCTCCGGTGGCAGGTAAAACCCAGTTAACATACATAACATCATTTCCTCCAAAGTCCTTGGTACAGGTTGTATTTACAAGTTGAGGCAGTCCGGGGCCTTCCGCTCCCTGGTTGATCTTCTCAGTTCGAACCCTAGTTTGGGTGAGTTAGTAGGACCATTGCTGCATTGCGGAGCAGTCGGTCTGACAGGACTGTCGGGGATGGTAGGTTCATCTTCGTGAATGACACAAGGGTCAACTGATGGTTGGATGTGTGTTGGTTGGTCGATGATGATGTCATTTTCAATTTGTTCTGAGTTGTCTGTGAATTGCAGTTTGGTTTGGTTGATGTGCCTCTTGCACGTTTGGCCATTTAACAGTTTGACTACAAACACCCTGTTCCCCTCCTTGGCCAAAACCGTGCCAGCAACCCACTTTGGACCATGACCATAATTCAGGACAAACACAGGGTCATGAACAGTAATGTCACGTGATACGGCCACGCGATCGTGGTACCATTGCTGCTGTTGCCTTCTGGTTTCGACATGATCATTGAGATCTGGGTGTGCAAGGGTGTACAATGGTTTTGAGGCCTCTCTTCATTAACAGCTCGGCAGGAGGGACCCCGGTGAGCGAGTGGGGTCTCGTCCGGTACCTGAGCAGAATGCGGGACAAGCGGGTCTGTAGGGAGCCATGAGTCACGCGTTTTAAGTTCTGCTTAATGGTTTGGACAGCCCGCTCCACTTGACCGTTAGATGCGGGTTTGAAAGGGGCAGACCTGACATTCTTGATGCCATTACGGGTCATAAACTCGTGGAACTCCGAACTAGTGAAACACAGTCCGTTGCCATTGACAACGACGTCGGGCAGGCCATGGATGGCGAACATGGCCCGGAGGCTTTCAATAGTGGCTGTGGACGTGCTGGATGACATGATTACACATTCAATCCATTTGGAGTAAGCGTCCACTACCACTAAAAAAGTTTTGCTGAAAAAGGGGCCGGCAAAGTCTATGTGGATCCTTAACCACAGTTTGGATGGCCATGACCACAGACTCAGCAGAGCCTTCACAGGTGCATTACACAGTTGCACGCAAGTGTTGCACTGATGCACGCATGACTCCAAGTCCGAGTCAATGCCGGGCCACCAAACATGAGGCCTGATAATAGCCTTCATCATGACAATGCCTGGGTGGGTACTGTGTAAATCTTGAACAAAAGTTTTCCTGCCGTTTTTTGGCATAATAATATGATTACCCATGAGACAATCAGACTGAATAGACAATTCATCTTTGCACCGGCTATAAAGCTTAATTTCATCCTGCATTTCCCTGGGAATGGCAGACCAATTTCCATTTAGGACACCTTTTTATGCTTGACAGTACAGGATCCTGGCTGGTCCAGGTCCTAATTTGGTGAGCTGTGACGGGTGACCCCTCGCTCTCGAAGGCATCCATGACCAGCAGCAAGTCTGCGGGCTGCGGCATTTCCACCCCAGTTGTGGGCAATGGTAGCCGGCTAAGCGCATCAGCACAGTTTTCAGTGTCTGGTCTGTGGCGGATGACATAATCATAAGCAGATAATGTCAGTACCCATCTTTGGATGCAGGACGAGGCATTGGTGTTTATACCTTTGCTCTCAGAAAACAATGAAATGAGCGACTTGTGGTCTGCTTCAAGCTCAAACCGAAGCCCAACCAGGTATTGGTGCATTTTCCTAACCCCATATACGCATGCTAAAGCCTCTTTCTCTACCATACTATATGTTCTTTCAGCCTTAGATAGACTTCTGGATGAATATGCAACTGTTTGGAGTTTGCCTGATACATTGGCTTGCTGGAGCACACAACCGACCCCATATGATGAGGCGTCGCAGGCCAGCACTAACCGCTTACATGGGTCATAGTGTACCAGTAATTTATTGGAACATAGCAGGTTCCTGGCCTTCTCAAAGACTCTGTCTTGAGATTTGCCCCAAACCTAGTCGTTACCCTTTCTCAGCAACATGTGCAAGGGCTCGAGCAATGTGCTCAAACTAGGTAGAAAGTTACTGAAATAGTTGAGAAAACCCAGGAACGAACGTAGCTCCGTCACATTCTGGGGTCTGGGTGCATTCTTGATGGCCTCTGTCTTCGAGTCCACAGGCCTGATGCCATCTGCTGCATTCTTTCTCCCCATGAATTTGACTTTTGGTGCCATGAAAACGCACTTGGAGCATTTTAGCCTGAGTCCCACTCTGTCCAGACGAAGTAGAACCTCTTCCAGATTGTGCAGGTGTCATGTAAGCGGAGGTCAGGTCCAATTTGGTGAATGACTTCCCCCCTGTAGCATTGCAAACAGGTCGTCAGCCTTGGTTAACAGATACTGATCCTGTATCGAGACTCAGTTGATCGTTACCTTGTAGTCACCGCAGATCCATACCGTGCCATCACTTTTCAACACCGGGACAATTGGACTGGCCCATTCGCTGAACTCGACTGGTGATATGATTCCTTCCCGTTGAAGTCTGTCCAGTTTGATCTCGACCTTCTCTCTCATCATGTACGGAATCGCCCGAGCCTTGTGATGGACGGGTCTTGCATCCGGGCATAGTGGATTTGCACCTTGGCTCCCGTGAAGTTGCCGATGCTTGGTTCGAACAACGAGGGAAATTTGCTCAGCACTTGAGCACATGAAGCATCATCCACTGATGATAAGGCTTTAATATCGTTCCAGTTCCATTTCATTTTCTCAAGCCAACTCCTGCCGGACAACGTTGGGCCATTGCCTGGAACGATCCACAATGATAAATCATGCACAGCTCCATCATACGATACCTTTAGTGCCACGCTGCCAATGACTGGTATGAGCTCTTTGATGTAGGTACGCAGCTTCGCATTGATTGGCCTCAGTTTGGGTCTTTTTGCCTTAGTGTCCCACAGCTTTTCGAAAGCCCTCTGGCTCATTCTTGACTGACTCGCACCCGTGTCCAATTCCATGGATACTGGAACCCCATTTAATTTAACTTCCAGCATTATCGGAGGACTTTTGGTGAAAGAATGTACCCCATACACTTCTTCGTCCTGTACCTCGGGTTGAGTTGTCTGTGCCGCTTGATCCACGCTGGATTGATCATCCTCAGCCACATGGTGCGTCGCAGCGCACTTGTTCGGTTGCGGACACATTTGCTGAAGGTGCCCCATTGTAGCACAGCCTTTGCACACGAATTGCTTGAATCAGCATTGATGGGCCCGATGACAGCCCCTGCAACGCCAACAAGGCGAGATTTGATTCACACCCGATGACGGACTTTGAGCAGTTACAGGTCGTATGAATGCGGACGAGTAGGCCCTACCATGTGCAGCTCTGCCTGCCGACGATATTATTTTATGTACAGTACTTGCTGGTGAGTTTCGATGCTGGGAAGAAATCTGTTTCGAGTTTTCGTCCGTGGACATGCATCGTGATGGCCCTGCTCAGGTCTAGAGATTTAGCAGTCAGCACCTTTCGAAGGCTGACCTCATGGCCAATGCCAAGCACGAAAAAGTCCCACAGCATTTCCTCCAACACAGCTCCGAAGTTGCACGGCCCAGCGAGACGTCTCAGGTCGGCGACAAATTCTGCCACATCCTGGCCCTCGGAACGATTGTACGAATAGAAACGATACCTCGCCATGATGATGCTTTCCTTCGATTTAAAGTGATTCCGAACCAGCGTACACAATTCATCATAAGTCTTATCCTTTGGTCTAGTCGGTGAGAGTAGATTCTGGATAAGGCCATAAATTTTTGACCCAAAAATGGTGAGGAGAACCACCCTGTGCTTAATTGCGCTATTGGTTCCTTCCAATCCGTTGGCTACGAAGTACTGGTCGAGGTGATCAGTGAAATCCTCCCAGTCTTCCCCTTCCATGAATCTCTCCAAAATTCCAACAGACATGGTTGCGTGAAAGTTCATATTTTTAACTCATCGCCAATTGTTAAGTATCGAATAACTCCACGAGACTAAGTAAGGTGAGCTAGTTCAGGCATGACCTTACTGCAGTTTATTTATTCTCAAAGTAAGGATTCAACATGGCTGCCAACATTATATACACGGCTTGCACATGTCTGCCAGTGACCATTAGGACTCCGACAGTCGTGCCCTCTGGTGGCAGGTAAAACCCAGGTAACATACATAACAGGCATCCCATCTACCACCTTAAGCATTCACTCCCTCCACCACCGGTGCACCATGGCTGCAGTGTGTACAATCTACAAGATGCACTGCAGCAACTCGCCAAGATTTCCTTGATAGCACCTCCCAAATCAGCGACCTCTACCATTTAGAAGGACAAGGGCAGCAGGCACATGGGAACACCACCACCTGCAAGTTCCCCTCCAAGTCACATACCATCCCAACTTGGAATATATCGCCGTTCCTTCATCGTCGCTGGGTCAAAATCCTCGAACTCCCTCCATAACAGCACTGTGGGAGTACCTTCACCATACAGATTGCAGTGGTTCAAAAAGACGGCTCACCACCACCTTCTCAATGGACTAATTAGCAATCTTGTGTGAGGCCCCTTGGGGAAGAGTGGCCATAATATGGTAGAATTCTTTATTAAGGTGGAGAGTGACACAGTTAATTCGGAAATTAGGGTCTTGAACTTAAGGAAAGGTAACTTCGATGGAATGAGGCGTGAATTGGCTAGAATAGACTGGCAACTTAACGGGTTGATGGTGGATAAGCAATGGCAAACATTTAAAGATCACATGGATGAACTTCAGCAATTGTACATCCCTGTCTGGAGTAAAAATAAAACGGGGAAGGTGGCTCAACCATGGCTAACAAGGGAAATTAAGGATAGTGTTAAAGCCAAGGAAGAGGTGCCATGTATTCAACTGTCATTGTAATCCATGTTTAAACTGACCTAAGTTGTACACCGTGAGAACACTAACCACTAGGTGGTGAACTTGTGGGAGACATTCCTAACCTGGACTCTCAGGTATAAAAGGGGAAGCTCCACCTATCTTCTCCACTTCAGTGCTGGCTAATACAGGTTACTGGTCACAGAGTGACCTTCTCTCTAGTATGGGCCTCGTGTGCATTTGTACTGTATAGTAACGACATATTATTGGCGACGAGAAACTGGGATTTAAACCAAGCGAGCATGGCCACTAACAGCACAGATGAGAGGTACTGAGTTGGTGATGATTGGGATGATTTTATTGAGAGACTACAGCAAAGTTGTGTCACTAAGGAATGGCTGGGACAGGATTCGGCCGACAAACGCAGGGCTCATCTCCTGATGGTTTGTGGATCCAGGAGGTATTCTCTGATGAAGTACCTTCTAACGCCAGAGAAACCGGCGGACAAGACTTTTGAAGAGCTCAGCAAGTTGAACACTTTAAACCGGCGAGCAGCATGCACATGGCGACACACCGGTTTTACACGCACCGGCGACGAGAAGGGTAAAGCGTTCCAGACTTCATGGCAGACCTCCGGCGACTGGAGAGCCTATGTAAGTTCCCAGATGCATGCAGAGCGGAGATGATGTGAGACTTTTTCATTGAGGGCATTGGGCACGCTGGGGTTTTCAGGAAACTGATTGAGACCAAAGACTTGACCCTGGATCGGCGGCTTTGATGGTTCAGACATTTATCTCAGGGGAGGAAGAGACCAGAATGATGTTTGACAAAAATCTTGGTTTAAATGCAACAAATGGACAGGGCGTCAACATTGTTAACGCGGCACACAGTTTTCCAGGCAGACAGGGGCAATCGGACATGCCTGAGCATGTAGTCGGACCCAAAGGGGGAATTCAACAGAAACAATGGCTAGCTGAACGGCGATTCATGCCATCGTAAGGGACAATGCGGCCAGTAATGGGGCCATTGACACCTGTCAATGGTGCGTTTAAGGACAGTTACAGAGACAATCAGAGACGATAGACTGGTAATGGATATTTTGTTTCCAACAACAACTCATGTTGGAGGTGTGGAGGCAAACACACAGCCAGAGCTTGCAGGTATCAACAATATACCTGCAGAAACTGCACGTCAGCGGTCACTTGGCGCGTATGCGCAGGAAGCCTGCAGCCAGGTTGATGTACCGAGAAGGACGGGTCCAATGTAAGCCCTACGAAGCCAAATAGACACTGAGGGAACTCGCTGGAAGCTGAAATTCAGCGAGTTCATGTGGAGCACATATACAGTTCATACACCAGGACGCCACCGATAATGATGAAAGTGCTCCTCAATGGCATCCCAGTATCAATGGAGCTAGACACGGGGGCCAGCCAGTCCCTGATGAGTATCAAGCAGTTCGACAAGTTGTGGGCGTCCAAGGCCAGGAGGCCAAAATTATTGCCGATTGACGCACAGCTACAGACATATACAAAGGAGATAATTCCGGTGCTAGGCAGCGCCACAGTAGTCGTGATCCACAAAGATTTCGAGAACAAGTTGCCACTCTGGATTGTCCCGGGGGACGGTCCCGCACTACTGGGGAGGAGTTGGCTTACTGTCATGAAGTGGAAATGGGGCGATGTCAATGCAATTTCTTCTGTGGAGCGAATATCATGCTCACAGGTCCTGGACAAATTTGGCTCACTATTTCAACCCGGCATTGGCACTTTCATGGGGACCAAGGTAGTGATTCACATAAACCCGGGCCAGTACACCACAAGGCCAGAGCGGTGCCATACGTGATGCGGGAAAAGATAGAAGGCGAATTGGACCGCCTGCTGAGGGAAGGCATCATCTCGCCAGTCGAATTCAGTGACTGGGCGAGCCCGATTGTGCCGGAGCTCAAGGCGGATGGGTCGGTCAGGATATGTGGTGATTACAAAGCCACCATCAATTGGGTGTCACTCCAAGACCAGTACCCGCTACCGAGAGCGGAGGACCTCTTTGCGACGCTATCCGGTGGCAAACTTTTTTCAAAATTGGACCTGACCTCAGCTTACATGACCCAGGAGCTGGCGAGTGAGTTGAAGAAGCTGACCACCATCACCACACACAAGGGGTTGTTTGAGTACAGCAGATGTCCGTTCGGGAATCGCTCGGCCGCCGCAATCTTTCAACGAAACATGGAAAGTCTCCTCAAGTCGATTCCAAGGACAGTGGTTTTTCAAGACTACATCCTCATCACGGGTTGAGATACTGCAGAACACCTTCACATCCTGGAGGAAGTGCTACGCAGACTGGACCGGGTAGGGCTGCGACTGAAAAAGGCGAAGTGCGTCTCCCTAGCTCCAGAGGTAGAATTCCTGGGGATGAGAGTAGCGGCAGACGGGATCAGACCTACTGCGTCCAAAACGGAAGCGATCCAGAGAGCACTCAGACCCCGTAACATGACGGAGCTCCGTTCGTTCCTGAGGCTCCTGAACTATTTTAGTAACTTTCTTCCCAAATTGAGCACGCTGTTAGAGCCGTTACACGTGCTCCTACGCAAAGGTCATGAATGGGTCTGGGGGGACAACCAGGAAAGGGCTTTTGATAGAGCAATTTGTTATGCTCCAACAATCTGTTAACGCTATATGACCCATGTAAGAAACTTGTTTTAACATGCGATGCGTCGTCCTATGGGGTCGGGTGTGTGTTGCAGCATATTAATGCCAAGGGTCAGTTACAGCCAATAGCTTATGCCTCCAGAAGTCTGTCCCAGGCAGAAAGGGGCTACGGGATGGTAGAAAAGGAAGCGCTTGCATGTGTATATGCAGTAAAAAAAATGCACCAGTACCTGTTTGGCAGGAAATTTGAGCTGGAGACAGATCACAAACCCCTAACGTCCCTTTTGGCCGACAACAAGGCCATAAATGCAAATGCATCGGCCCGCAAACAGAGGTGGGCACTCACGTTAGCCGCCTATGACTACACAATTCGGCACAGGCCGGGCACTGAAAACTGCGCCGATGCACTCAGCAGGCTCCCACTTGCCACCACCGAGGGGGCAACTGAGCATGCTGCTGAGATGGTCATGGCTGTTGAAGCTTTCGAAAGCACGTCAGATCAAAGTCTGGACAAATAGAGACCCGCTACTGTCTTTAGTCAAGAAATGTGTCCTGAATGGGGACTGGGCAGCTACGTACGGGGCATGCCCTGAGGAATTTAAACCATTTCACAGGTGCAAGGATGAACTCTCGATTCAGGCCGATTGCCTATTATGGGGAAACCGAGTAGTCATGCCCCAGATGGGCAGAGAGGTGTTCATCCGAGAACTCCACAATGAGCACTTGGGCATTGTCATGATGAAGGCAATTGCCAGGTCACACGTTTGGTGGCCAGGATAGATGCAGACCTGGAACTTTGTATTCGCAGGTTCAACACGTGTGCCCAGCTGGACAATGCGCTCAGGGAAGCCCCCCTTAGCCCCTAGTCCTGGCCCACCAAGCCATGGTCATGCATCCATGTGGACTGCGCAGGTCCTTTCATGGGTAAAATGTTTTTGGTTGTAGTAGACGCCTACTCCAAATGGATCGAATGTGACATTCTCGATTCAAGCACATCCTCTGCCACGGTAGAAAGTCTACGGGCAATGTTCGCCACCCATGGTCTACCGGACGTCTTGGTCAGTGACAATGGCCCGTGCTTCACAAGCATTGAATTCTAGGACTTCATGGCAGGAAATGGTATCGACCATGTCAGAACGGCACCGTTCAAGCCGGCCTCAAACGGCCAGGCGGAACAAGCAGTGTAGATAATCAAATAGGGGATGCTCAGAATCCAAGGGGGTTCCCTACAAAGCCGCTTATCACGCCTCCTGTTGACCAATAGATCCCGAGTACACTCGCTCATAGGGGTTCCACCAGCAGAGCTGCTAATGAAAAGGATGCTCAAAACCCGGTTATCCCTTATACACCCCACCATGAAAGAAATTGTTGAGAGCAGGCGCCGGTCGCAATGTGACTACCATGACAGGAATGCGAGGGTGCGATGTATTGATGTCAATGACCCTGTCTTTGTCCTCACCTACGCTGCAGAGCCCAAATGGCTTGCAGGCACTGTGATTGCCAAAGAGGGGAATAGGATTCTGGTAGTTAAACTTACAAATGGACAAATCTGCAGCAAACACGTGGATCAAACAAAAAGGAGGTTCAGCAACTCCATAGAAGAAGCAGAGGAAGAACACGTTGTAGAGTTCACGCCACCACAGGTGACCGAACACCGGAACCAAGTGGAGGAGAGCCTGTGGGCAGTCCGGACAGGCCTGAGGCACCGCAAACAGCAGACACTCAGGCCAGCGCCCAACAACCGGAGCCCCAACTCAGTGAGCATAAACCACCAGAGAGACTTAACCTGTGATCCCAATAAGACTTTGGGCGGGGGGGAGGTGATGTCATGTATTCAACTGTCATTGTAATCCATGTATAAACTGACCTAAGTTGTACACCGTGAGAACACTGACCACTAGGTGGTGAACTTGTGGGAGACATTCCTAACCTGGACTTGGATAGGTTAGGTGAGTGGGCAAATGCATGGCAGATGAAGTATAATGTGGATAAATGTGAGGTTATCCACTTTGGTGGTAAAAACAGAGAGACTGACTATTATCTGAATGGTGACAGATTAGGAAAAGGGGAGGTGCAAAGAGACCTGGGTGTCATGGTACATCAGTCATTGAAGGTTGGCATGCAGGTGCAGCAGGCGGTTAAGAAAGCAAATGGCATGTTGGCCTTCATAGCAAGGGGATTTGAGTACAGGGGCAGGGAGGTGTTGCTACAGTTGTACAGGGCATTGGTGAGGCCACACCTGGAGTATTGTGTACAGTTTTGGTCTCCTAACCTGAGGAAGGACATTCTTGCTATTGAAGGAGTGCAGCGAAGGTTCACCAGACTGATTCCCGGGATGGCGGGACTGACCTATCAAGAAAGACTGGATCAACTGTGCTTGTATTCACTGGAGTTCAGAAGAATGAGAGGGGACCTCATAGAAACGTTTAAAATTCTGACGGGTTTAGACAGGCTAGATGCAGGACGAATGTTCCCATGTTGGGGAAGTCCAGAACCAGAGGTCACAGTCTAAGGATAAGGGGTAAGCCATTTAGGACCGAGATGCGGAGGAACTTCTTCACCCAGAGAGTGGTGAACCTGTGGAATTCTCTACCACAGAAAGTTGTTGAGGCCAATTCACTAAATATATTCAAAAAGGAGTTAGATGAGGTCCTTACTACTAGGGGGATCAAGGGGTATGGCGAGAAAGCAGGAATGGGGTACTGAAGTTGAATGTTCAGCCATGAACTCATTGAATGGCGGTGCAGGCTAGAAGGGCCGAATGGCCTACTCCTGCACCTATTTTCTATGTTTCTATGTTTCTATGTATAAAAGGGGAAGCTCCACCCATCTTCTCCATTTCAGTGCTGGCTAATAAAGGTTACCAGTCACAGGGTGACGTTCTCTCTAGTATGGGCCTTGTGTGCATTTGTACTGTATAGCAAGGACATATTAAGAGGCATATAATTTGGCTAGAAAAAGCAACAAACCTGAGAACTGGGAGGAATTTAGAATTCAACAGAGGAAGACTAAGGGTTTAATTAAGAGGGAGAAAATAGAGTACGAGAGGAAGCTTGCAGGGAACATAAAAACTGACTGCAAAAGCTTCTATAAATATGTGAAGAGAAAAAGATTAGTGAAGACAAACGTAGGTCCCTTGCAGTTGGATTCAGATGAATTTATAATGGGGAACAAAGAAATGGCAGACCAATTGAACAATTACTTCGGTTCTGTCTTCACGAAGGAAGACACAAATAACCTTCCGAATATACTAGGGGACAGTGGGTCTAGTGAGAAGGAGGAAAAGAAGGATATCCTTATTAGGCGGGAAATTGTGTTGGGAAAATTGATGGGATTGAAGGCTGATAAATCCCCAGGGCCTGTTAGTCTGCATCCCAGAGTACTTGAGGAAGTGACCCGAGAAATAGTTGATCATTTTCCAACAGTCTATCGACTCTGGATCAGTTCCTCTGGACTGGAGGGTAGCACATTTTAAAAAAGGAGGGAGAGAGAAAACGGGTAATTATAGATCGGTTAGCCTGACATCAGTAGCGGGGAAAATGTTGGAACCAATCATTAAGGATGAAATAACAGCGCATCTGGAAAGCAGTGACCGAATCGGACCAAGTCAGCATGGATTTATGAAAGGGAAATCATGCTTGACGAATCTTCTGGAATTTTTTGAGGATGTAACGAGCAGCGTGGACAAGGAAGAACCAGTGGATGTGGTGTATTTGGACTTTCAGAAGGCTTTTGACAAGGTGTCGCACAAGAGATTGGTGTGCAAAATCAAAGCGCATGGTATTGAGGGTAATGTACTGACGTGGATAGAGAACTGGTTGGCAGACAAGAAGCAGAGAGTCGGGATAAATGGGTCCTTTTCAGAATGGCAGGCAGTGACTAGTGGAGTGCCGCAGGGCTCAGTGCTGGGACCCCAGCTCTTTACAATATACATTAACGATTTAGATGAAGGAATTGAGTGTAATATCTCCAAATTTGCAGATGACACTAAACTGAGTCACGGTGTGAGCTGTGAGGAGGATGCTAAGAGGCTGCAGGGTGACTTGGACAGGTTAGGTGAGTGGGCAAATGCATGACAGATGTAGTATAATGTGGATAAATGTGAGGTTATCCATTTTGGGGCAAAAACACAAAGGCAGAATATTATCTGAATGGCGGTAGATTAGAAAAAGGGGAGGTGCAATGAGACCTGGGTGTCATGGTTCATCAGTCACTGAAAGTGGGCAGGCAGGTACAGCAGGCGGTGAAGAAGGCAAATGGTTTGTTGGCCTTCATAGCTAAGGGATTTGAGTATAGGAGCAGGGAGATCTTATTGCAGTTGTACAGTGCCTTAGTGAGGCCTCACCTGGAATATTGTGTTCAGTTTTGGTCTGCTAATCTGAGGAAGGACGTTCTTGCTATTGAGGGAGTGCAGCGAAGGTTCACCAGACTGATTCCAGGGATGGCTGGACTGTCATATGAGGAGAGACTGCATCAACTGGGCCTTTATTCACTGGAGTTTAGAAGGATGAGAGGGGATCTCATAGAAACGTATAAGATTCTGATGGGACAGGACAGGTTAGATGCTGGAAGAATGTTCCCGATGTTGGGGAAGTCCAGAACCAGGGGACATAGTCTTAGGATAAGGGGTAGGCCATTTAGGACTGAGATGAGGAGAAACTTCTTCACTCAGAGAGTTGTTAATCTATGGAATTCCCTGCCGCAGAGAGTTGTTGATGCCAGTTCATTGATATATTCAAGAGAGAGTTAGGTATGGCCAACTCTAAAGAGATCAAGGAGTATGGAGAGAAAGCTGGAAAGGGGTACTGAGGGAATGATCAGCCATGATCTTATTGAATGGCGGTGCAGACTTGAAGGGCCGAATGGCCTACTCCTGCACCTATTTTCTATGTTTCTATGTTTCTGATTAGGAATGGACAATAAATGCTGGCTTTGAAAGCGAAAACCATATCTCAGGAATGAATTCAAAAAAATGCGTGTTCTTGAATGCCAGGTCTCTCAGATGAGATGTTAAATCGCGTCTGCCCTCTCAGGTGCGTGGTAAATATCCCATTCCCATTAAACTATTTTGATAAAGTGCAGGGGAGTTCTCCCCGATGTCCTGGCCCATATTTGTCCCTCAACCAACACCTGAAACAGATAATTTGGTCATTATCACATTTCTGTTTGTGGAACATTGTGCAAATTGTCTACTGCATTGCTTACATTGCAACAGTGCCTACACCAAAAACAAGTATTCCATTGGCTGTCATTGGGACATCCTGATGGTGTGAAAGATGCTATATAAATTCAAGTCGTTTTTTTCTGACAGGACGGGTGCGGGTGAGGATAGGATTAGCCTTGGCTGATGCCCTCTGTGATCGAGTAATCTACACTCTCATTGTCTGGACTGAAAGCTGAAGAATTTGTGGTTGGCAGAAATACTGGAGGGAAGCCAGTAGTTGTGGGGCTCTACCTGAGCAAGGATTTAATTTGCTCAGAAAGGGAGAGAGGAATCTTTGCAGAAAAAGGGGGATATAAAAATGTTCACTGTTTTCATGGGTTATTGGGTCAGTGTTAATATCCCTGTCGATTTGTTTCCATTTTCAATCAATACACACAATTCATTGTGTTATGTTCCTCTGGTAGTTGCATCACATCTATAGGGCCCAAGTTTTGGATCCCCGGTAGAACGGCGCACCTCGGAGAGGCCCGCCTAATTTCTAGAACTGAAAAAGCTCCAAATACTTACCTCGCGATTCTCCGATATCTGTAGGCCCGTTTGCAGCTCAGCGTGGCGCAGCATGAGCTGCTAGCGACGGAGCTACAGCCCTGCGCTAAAAAGAGTGCCGACAGCTGCACGTGTGCGCAGTGGCTCCTGGCCCTCCCAGCGTGTCCTGTCTCCGGGCAACGATCCTATCCATGGCCGAAGGGATGCCCCCCTATCCCGGGCCGAGTCGCCTGCCTGCCCTTACCTCCTCACGGCGGGCCCCGCCCGAACTTCTCTTCAGCGGCAGGGCCCGCCCGACCGTCATTTCCTCGGGGGTGGGCCCCGCCCGAGCATCTCGTTGGCGGCGGGGCCTGCCCGACCAGCTCTTCAGCAGGCTGTTGGAGGGCTCCCAGTGCTGCAGTAGGTGAGTAGAAACTTTTATTTTTTTATTTATTGATGATTTTTTATTATTTTAAAAATTTGTTATTTTTTAATTTTTTTTTGATTGATTAACTCAACCAATAAATCATTGATTTATTTATCCTTTATTATTGATGATGGCTCTTTATTAGTAAAAGTGAAATGTTTAATGCTTTGTAAAATCTCCTAACTTCTCTCTAACTTCCCTTCCCCCCCACCCCCATCTCTCGCTACCTGCGCCTAATTTATAAAGTGTAGGCAAGCTTGATCTGAGCGTACAAAAATCGACACTTATTCCGTTCTAAGTTAATTTGGAGTAACTTTCCGCTGCCTAAACTTGCAAAACAGGTGTAAGTGGCTGGTAACGCCCCCTTTTGAAAAAAAAACTACGAAAATAAAACTATTCTAACTAACTAGAACTGGAGTAAACTAAATGCGAGATTTGCGATTTCTAAGATACTCCATTCTAAACTAGTTGCTCCAAAAAAATAGAAGCAACTCGAGCCAAAACTTGGCTAAACTACACTTAGCCACAAGTTAATAATATCCATGCGAACAAACGGGCATATGGCTGAGGTCTGCAGTGCTGAAATGGTTAACGTGGTTTTGTGGATTGAAAGGTCCAGTCCAGCTGGTCACACACACACAGACACGGTCATTAAACTCCATTTCTCTGAAGAGAGAGAATCAGTGACCCATGGCATGTACCACAGCCTCAGAGGGTGGGACACAGCACTCCCTGTCAAATTAGAGTACCCCTACTGTAAGCACAGCAATGCCAGTCCGCTAGTCATATTTTTCGATCCCCTTACTTTGAGAAAGCTGCTTTCCTGTCTGTTAAGTGTGGGATTTCCCCTCACCCAAAACATACCATGGCAACGTAAGAATTTTATATTTCACTTCAATGACAGAACAGTTTCCGCTTGATGATATCTTCAGTTGCGGTGCGCTAACTCGACCCAGTTTACACTGCAAGGTTAAACTCCAACAATAACACAAAAAGGCACACAGTGTAAATCTACTCACAAACAGCGATTGGGAACTTTACATTTGGGGGCTGGGCTGTTTCTGATCCCACAAATTAGGAAAAATGAAGCCTGCTCTGTACACGCAAGGGGAATCTAGGTTAAGCACATATTCTCAGACAATGGACCACTATTGAGAAACTGCAAGCCAGTTCACACTGTTAACATTGAGTGACAAAGGCTCCCCCTGAGTGACTCTCTCCCCTCTATCAGTGTTACTTTCCCCTCCATCAGTGTCACTCTCCCTTCTATCAGTGACTCTTTCCCCTCTATCAGTGAATCTCTCCCTTTTATCAGTGTCACTCTCCCCTCTATCAATGTCACTCTCCCTTCTATCAGTGACTCTTTCCCCTCTATCAGTGAATCTCTCCCTTCTATCAGTGTCACTCTCCCCTCTATCAGTGACTCTCTCCCCTCTATCAGTGACTCTCGGCCCTCGATCAGTGACTCTCTCCCCTTTATCAGTGACTCTCTCCCTTCTATCAGTGACTCTCCCCTCTATCAGTGTCACTCTCCCCTCTATCATTGTCACACTCCCCTCTATCAGTGTCACTCTCCCCTCTATCAGTGACTCTCTCCCCTCTATCAGTGAATCTCTCCTTACTAGCAGTGACTCTCTCCCTTCTAGCAGTGACTCTCTCCCTTCTAGCAGTGACTCTCTCCCTTCTAGCAGTGACTCTCTCCCTTCTATCAGTGACTCTCTCCCCTCTATCAGTGTCACTCTCCCCTCTATCAGTGTCACTCTACCCTCTATCAGTGTCACTCTACCCTCTATCAGTAACTCTCTCCTTTCCATCAGTGACTCTCTCCCCTCCATCAGTGACTCTCTCCCCTCCATCAGTGACTCACTCCGCTCTATCAGTGTCACTCTCCCCTGTATCAGTGTCACTCTCCCCTGTATCAGTGTCACTCTCCCCTGTATCAGTGTCACGCTCCCCTCTATCAGTGTCACTCTCCCCTCTATCAGTGTCACTCTCCCCTGCATCAGTAACTCTCTCATTTCTATCAGTGACTCTCTCCCCTCCATCAGTGACTCTCTCCCCTCTATCAGTGACGCTCTCCCCTCTATCAGTGACTCTCTCCCCTCCATCAGTGTCACTCTCTCCTCCATCAGTGTCAATCTCCCCTCCATCAGTGTCACTCTCCCCTCTATCAGTGTCACTCTCCCCTCTATCAGTGTCACTCTCCCCTCTATCAGTGTCACTCTCCCCTCTATCAGTGTCACGCTCCCCTCTATCAGTGTCACTCTCCCCTCTATCAGTGTCACTCTCCCCTGCATCAGTAACTCTCTCATTTCTATCAGTGACGCTCTCCCCTCTATCAATGACTCTCTCCCCTCTATCAGTGACTCTCTCCCCTCTATCAGTGACTCTCTCCCATCTATCAGTGTCACTCTCCCCTCTATCAGTGACTCTCTCCCCTCTATCAGTGACTCTCTCCCATCTATCAGTGTCACCCTCCCCTCTATCAGTGACTCTCTCCCCTCTATCAGTGACTGTCTCCCATCTATCAGTGACTCTCTCCCATCTATCAGTGACTCTCTCCCCTCTATCAGTGACGCTCTCCCCTCCATCAGTGACTTTCTCCCCTCTATCAGTGATTCTGTCCCCTCTATCAGTGACTCTCTCCCTTCCAGCAGTGACTCTCTCCCTTCTATCAGTGACTCTCTCCCCTCTATCAGTGTCAATCTCCCCTCTATCGGTGACTCTCTCCCCTCTATCAGTGACTCTCTCCCCTCTATCAGTGACTCTCTCCCCTCTATCAGTGGCACTCTCCCCTCTATCAGTGACTCTCTCCCCTCTATCAGTGACACTCTCCCCTCTATCAGTGACTCTCTCCCCTCTATCAGTAACTCTCACCTTTATCAGTGTCACTCTCCCCTCTATCAGTAACTCTCTCCTTTCTATCAGTGACTCTCTCCCCTCTATCAGTGACTCTCTCCCCTTTATCACTGACTCTCTCCCCTCTATCAGTGTCACTCTCCCCTCTATCAGTGTCGCTCTCCCCTCTATCAGTGACTCTCCCCTCTATCAGTGTCACTCTCCCCTCTATCAGTAACTCTCTCCTTTCTATCAGTGACTCTCTCCCCTTTATCAATGACTCTCTCCCCTCTATCAGTGTCACTCTCCCCTCTATCAGTGTCGCTCTCCCCTCTATCAGTGACTCTCCCCTCTATCAGTGTCACTCTCCCCTCTATCAGTAACTCTCTCCTTTCTATCAGTGACTCTCTCCCCTTTATCACTGACTCTCTCCCCTCTATCAGTGTCACTCTCCCCTCTATCAGTGTCGCTCTCCCCTCTATCAGTGTCGCTCTCCCCTCTATCAGTGACTCTCTCCCCTCTATCAGTGACTCTCTCCCCTTTATCACTGACTCTCTCCCCTCTATCAGTGTCACTCTCCCCTCTATCAGTGTCGCTCTCCCCTCTATCAGTGACTCTCCCCTCTATCAGTGTCACTCTCCCCTCTATCAGTAACTCTCTCCTTTCTATCAGTGACTCTCTCCCCTCTATCAGTAACTCTCTCCCCTCTATCAGTGTCACTCTCCCTTCTATCAGTGTCACTCTTCCCTCTATCAGTGTCACTCTTCCCTCTATCAGTGACTCTCTCCCCTCTATCAGTGTCACTCTCCCCTCTATCAGTGTCGCTCTCCCCTCTATCAGTGACTCTCTCCCCTCTATCAGTGTCACTCTTCCCTCTATTAGTGACTCTCTCCCCTCTATCAGTGATGCTCTCCCCTCTATCAGTGACTCTCTCCCCTCTATCAGTGACTCTCTCCCCTCTATCAGTGGCACTCTCCCCTTTATCAGTGACTGTCTCCCATTTATCAGTGACTCTCTCCCCTCTATCAGTGTCACTCTCCCCTCTATCAGTGACTCTCTCCCCTCTATCAGTGTCACTCTCCCCTCTATCAATGACGCTCTCCCCTCTATCAGTGACTCGCTCCCCTCTATCAGTGACTCTCTCCCTTCTATCAGTGACTCTCTCCCCTCTATCAGTGTCACTCTCCCCTCTATCAGTGACTCTCTCCCTTCTATCAGTGACTCTGTCCCCTTTATCAGTGTCACTCTCCCCTCTATCAGTGTCTCTCTCCCCTCTATCAGTGACTCTCTCCCCTCTATCAGTGACTCTCTCCCCTTTATCACTGACTCTCTCACCTCTATCAGTGTCACTCTCCCCTCTATCAGTGACTCTCCCCTCTATCAGTGTCACTCTCCCCTCTATCAGTAACTCTCTCCTTTCTATCAGTGACTCTCTCCCCTTTATCAGTGTCACTCTCCCTTCTATCAGTGACACTCTTCCCTCTATCAGTGACTCTCTCCCCTTTATCAGTGACTCTCTCCCTTCTATCAGTGACTCTTTCCCCTATCAGTGTCGCTCTCCCCTCTATCAGTGACTCTCTCCCCTCTATCAGTGATGCTCTCCCCTCTATCAGTGACTCTCTCCCCTCTATCAGTGACTCTCTCCCCTCTATCAATGACTCTCTCCCCTCGATCAGTGACTCTCTCCCCTCTATCAATGTCGCTCTCCCCTCTATCAGCGACACTCTCCCCTCTATCAGTGACTCTCTCCCCTCTATCAGTGACTCTCTCCCCTCTTTCAGTGTCACTCTCCCATCTATCAGTGTCACTCTCCCTTCTATCAATGTAACTCTCCCCTCTATCAGTGTAACTCTCCCCTCTATCAGTGACTCTCTCCCCTCTATCAGTGACTCTCTCCCCTCTGTCAGTGACTCTCTCCCCTCTATCCGTGACTCTCTCCCCTCTATCAGTGACTCCCTCCCCTCTATCAGTGACGCTCTCCCCTCTATCAGTGACTTTCTCCCCTCTATCAGTGATTCTGTCCCCTCTATCAGTGACTCTGTCCCCTCTATCAGTGTCGCTCTCCCCTCTATCAGTGACTCTCTCCCCTCTATCAGTGACTCTCTCCCCTCTATCAGTGTCTCTCTCCCCTCTATCAGTGACTCTCTCCCCTCTATCACTGACTCTCTCACCTCTATCAGTGTCACTCTCCCCTCTATCAGTGACTCTCCCCTCTATCAGTGTCACTCTCCCCTCTATCAGTGTCGCTCTCCCCTCTATCAGTGACTCTCCCCTCTATCAGTGTCACTCTCCCCTCTATCAGTAACTCTCTCCTTTCTATCAGTGAC
Source organism: Pristiophorus japonicus (assembly GCF_044704955.1). NCBI lineage: Eukaryota > Metazoa > Chordata > Chondrichthyes > Pristiophoridae > Pristiophorus > Pristiophorus japonicus. The sequence continues at coordinate 45,107,284 of NC_091992.1, read as the reverse complement.
TCTCTCCCCTCTATCAGTGACTCTCTCCCCTCTATCAGTGTCTCTCTCCCCTCTATCAGTGACTCTCTCCCCTCTATCAGTGACTCTCTCCCCTTTATCACTGACTCTCTCCCCTCTATCAGTGTCACTCTCCCCTCTATCAGTGTCGCTCTCCCCTCTATCAGTGACTCTCTCCCCTCTATCACTGACTCTCTCCCCTCTATCAGTGACTCTCCCCTCTATCAGTGTCACTCTCCCCTCTATCAGTAACTCTCTCCTTTCTATCAGTGACTCTCTCCCCTCTATCAGTGACTCTCTCCCCTCTATCAGTGACTCTCTCCCCTCTATCAATGTCGCTCTCCCCTCTATCAGTGACTCTCTCCCCTCTATCAGTGTCTCTCTCCCCTCTATCAGTGACTCTCTCCCCTCTCTCAGTGACTCTCTCCCCTTTATCACTGACTCTCTCCCCTCTATCAGTGTCACTGTCCCCTCTATCAGTGTCGCTCTCCCCTCTATCAGTGACTCTCCCCTCTATCAGTGTCACTCTCCCCTCTATCAGTGACTCTCCGCTCTATCAGTGTCACTCTCCCCTCTATCAGTGTCACTCTCCCCTCTATCAGTGTCACTCTCCCCTCTATCAGTGTCACTCTCCCCTCTATCAATGACTCTGTCCCCTCTATCAATGACTCTCTCCCCTCTATCAGCGACTCTCTCCCCTCTATCAGTGACTCTCTCCCCTTTATCACTGACTCTCTCACCTCTATCAGTGTCACTCTCCCCTCTATCAATGTCGCTCTCCCCTCTATCAGCGACTTTCTCCCCTCTATCAGTGACTCTCTCCCCTCTATCAGTGACTCTCCCCTCTTTCAGTGTCACTCTCCGCTCTATCAGTGACTCTCCCCTCTATCAGTGTCACTCTCCCCTCTATCAGTGTCACTCTCCCCTCTATCAGTGTCACTCTCCCCTCTATCAGTGTCACTCTCCCCTCTATCAGTGTCACTCTCCCCTCTATCAGTGTCACTCTCCCCTCTATCAGTGTCACTCTCCCCTCTATCAATGACTCTGTCCCCTCTATCAATGACTCTCTCCCCTCTATCAGCGACTCTCTCCCCTCTATCAGTGACTCTCTCCCCTTTATCACTGACTCTCTCACCTCTATCAGTGTCACTCTCCCCTCTATCAATGTCGCTCTCCCCTCTATCAGCGACTTTCTCCCCTCTATCAGTGACTCTTTCCCCTCTATCAGTGACTCTCTCCCCTCTATCAGTGACTCTCTCCCCTTTATCAGTGTCACTCTCCCTTCTATCAGTGACACTCTTCCCTTTATCAGTGACTCTCTCCCCTTTATCAGTGACTCTCTCCCTTCTATCAGTGACTCTTTCCCCTATCAGTGTCGCTCTCCCCTCTATCAGTGACGCTCTCCCCTCTATCAGTGACGCTCTCCCCTCTATCAGTGATGCTCTCCCCTCTATCAGTGACTCTCTCCCCTCTATCAGTGACTCTCTCCCCTCTATCAGTGACTCTCTCCCCTCTATCAGTGACTCTCTCCCCTTTATCACTGACTCTCTCACCTCTATCAGTGTCACTCTCCCCTCTGTCAGTGACTCTCTCCCCTCTATCAGTGTCACTCTCCCCTCTATCAGTAACTCTCTCCTTTCTATCAGTGACTTTCTCCCCTCTATCAGTGACTCTCTCCCCTTTATCAGTGACTCTCTCCCTTCTATCAGCATCACTCTCTCCCCCGATCAGTGTCACTTTCCCCTCTATCAGTGACTCTCTCCCCTCTATCAGTGACTCTCTCCCCTCTATCAGTGACTCTCTCCCCTTTATCACTGACTCTCTCACCTCTATCAGTGTCACTCTCCCCTCTATCAGTGACACTCTCCCTTCCATCAGTGTCACTCTCCCCTCTATCGGTGACTCTCTCCCCTCTATCAGTGACTCTCTCCCCTCTGTCAGTGACTCTCTCCCCTCTATCAGTGACTCTCTCCCCTCTATCCGTGACTCTCTCCCCTCTATCAGTGACTCTCTCCCGTCTATCAGTGATTCTCTCCCCTCTATCTGTGACTCTCTCCCCTCTATCAGTGACTCTCTCCCCTCTATCAGTGATTCTCTCCCCTCTATCAGTGACTCTCTCCCCTCTATCAGTGACTCTCTCCCCTCTATCAGTGACTCTCTCCCCTTTATCAGTGACTCTCTCCCTTCTATCAGTGACTCTCTCCCCCGATCAGTGCCGCTCTCCCCTCTATCAGTGACTCTCTCCCCTCTATCAGTGATGCTCTCCCCTCTATCAGTGACTCTCTCCCCTCTATCAGTGACTCTCTCCCCTTTATCAGTGACTCTCTCCCTTCTATCAGTGACTCTCTCCCCCTATCAGTGTCACTCTCCCCTCTATCAGTATCACTCTTCCTTCTATCAGTGACTCTCTCCCCTCTATCAGTGATGCTCTCCCCTCTATCACTGACTCTCTCCCCTCTATCAGTGTCGCTCTCCCCTCTATCAGTGACTCTCTCCCCTCTATCAGTGATGCTCTCCCCTCTATCAGTGACTCTCTCCCCTCTATCAGTGGCACTCTCCTTTCTACCAGTGACTCTCTCCCCTCTATCAGTGTCTCTCTCCCCTCTATCAGTGTCGCTCTCCCCTCTATCAGTGACTCTCCCCTCTATCAGTGTCACTCTCCCCTCTATCAGTGACTCTCCACTCTATCAGTGACTCTCTCCCCTCTATCAGTAACTCTCTCCCCTCTATCAGTGACTCTCTCCCCTCTATCAGTGACTCTCTCCCCTCTATCAGTGACTCTCTCCCCTCTGTCAGTGACTCTCTCCCCTCTGTCAGTGACTCTCTCCCCTCTATCCGTGACTCTCTCCCCTCTATCAGTGACTCTCTCCCCTCTATCAGTGATTCTCTCCCCTCGATCAGTGACTCTCTCCCCTCGATCAGTGACTCTCTCCCCTCTATCAGTGACTCTATCCCCTCTATCAGTGACTCTCTCCCCTCTATCAGTGACTCTCTCCCCTCTATCAGTGACTCTCTCCCCTCTATCAGTGACTCTCTCCCCTTTATCAGTGACTCTCTCCCCTCTATCAGTGACTCTCTCCCCTCTATCAGTGTCACTCTCCCCTCTATCAGTGTCGCTCTCCCCTCTCTCAGTGACTCTCTCCCCTCTATCAGTGACTCTCTCCCCTCTATCAGTGACTCTCTCCCCTCTATCAGTGACTCTCTCCCCTCTATCAGTGACTCTCTCCCCTCTATCAGTGACTCTCTCCCCTCTATCAGTGACTCTCTCCCCTCTATCAGTGACTCTCTCCCCTTTATCACTGACTCTCTCACCTCTATCAGTGTCACTCTCCCCTCTATCAGTGACTCTCTCCCCTCTATCAGTGACTCTCTCCCCTCTATCAGTGACTCTCTCCCCTCTGTCAGTGACTCTCTCCCCTCTGTCAGTGACTCTCTCCCCTCTATCCGTGACTCTCTCCCCTCTATCAGTGATTCTCTCCCCTCTGTCAGTGACTCTCTCCCGTCTATCAGTGATTCTCTCCCCTCTATCCGTGACTCTCTCCCCTCTATCAGTGACTCTCTCCCCTCTATCAGTGATTCTCTCCCCTCTATCAGTGACTCTCTCCCCTCTATCAGTGACTCTCTCCCCTCTGTCAGTGACTCTCTCCCCTTTATCAGTGACTCTCTCCCTTCTATCAGTGACTCTCTCCCCCGATCAGTGCCGCTCTCCCCTCTATCAGTGACTCTCTCCCCTCTATCAGTGACGCTCTCCCCTCTATCAGTGACTCTCTCCCCTCTATCAGTGATTCTCTCCCCTCGATCAGTGACTCTCTCCCCTCGATCAGTGACTCTCTCCCCTCTATCAGTGACTCTATCCCCTCTATCAGTGACTCTCTCCCCTCTATCAGTGACTCTCTCCCCTCTATCAGTGACTCTCTCCCCTTTATCAGTGACTCTCTCCCCTCTATCAGTGACTCTCTCCCCTCTATCAGTGTCGCTCTCCCCTCTATCAGTGTCGCTCTCCCCTCTCTCAGTGACTCTCTCCCCTCTATCAGTGACTCTCTCCCCTCTATCAGTGACTCTCTCCCCTCTATCAGTGACTCTCTCCCCTCTATCAGTGACTCTCTCCCCTCTATCAGTGACTCTCTCCCCTCTATCAGTGACTCTCTCCCCTTTATCACTGACTCTCTCCCCTCTATCAGTGACTCTCTCCCCTCTATCAGTGTCACTCTCCCCTCTATCAGTAACTCTCTCCTTTCTATCAGTGACTTTCTCCCCTCTATCAGTGACTCTCTCCCCTTTATCAGTGACTCTCTCCCTTCTATCAGCATCACTCTCTCCCCCGATCAGTGTCACTTTCCCCTCTATCAGTGACTCTCTCCCCTCTATCAGTGATGCTCTCCCCTCTATCAGTGTCTCGCTCCCCTCTATCAGCGACTGTCTCCCCTCTATCAGTGATGCTCTCCCCTCTATCAGTGTCACTCTCCCTTCTATCAGCGACTGTCTCCCCTCTATCAGTGACTCTCCCCCCTCTATCAGTGTCACTCTCCCTTCCATCAGTGTCACTCTCCCCTCTATCGGTGACTCTCTCCCTTCTATCAGTGACTCTCTCCCCCTATCAGTGTCACTCTCCCTTCTTTCAGTGTCACTCTCCCCTCTATCAGTGATTCTCTCCCCTTTATCAGTGACTCTCTCCCTTATATCAGTGACTCTCTCCCCTCTATCAGTGTAACTCTCCCCTCTATCAGTGACTCTCTCCCCTCTATCAGTAGCTCTCTCCCCTCTATCAGTGACTCTCTCCCCTCTATCAGTGACTCTCTCCCCTCTATCAGTGACTCTCTCCCCTCTGTCAGTGACTCTCTCCCCTCTGTCAGTGACTCTCTCCCCTCTATCCGTGACTCTCTCCCCTCTATCAGTGATTCTCTCCCCTCTGTCAGTGACTCTCTCCCGTCTATCAGTGATTCTCTCCCCTCTATCCGTGACTCTCTCCCCTCTATCAGTGACTCTCTCCCCTCTATCAGTGATTCTCTCCCCTCTATCAGTGACTCTCTCCCCTCTATCAGTGACTCTCTCCCCTCTGTCAGTGACTCTCTCCCCTTTATCAGTGACTCTCTCCCTTCTATCAGTGACTCTCTCCCCCGATCAGTGCCGCTCTCCCCTCTATCAGTGACTCTCTCCCCTCTATCAGTGACGCTCTCCCCTCTATCAGTGACTCTCTCCCCTCTATCAGTGACTCTCTCCCCTTTATCAGTGACTCTCTCCCTTCTATCAGTGACTCTCTCCCCCTATCAGTGTCACTCTCCCCTCTATCAGTATCACTCTTCCTTCTATCGGTGACTCTCTCCCCTCTATCAGTGATGCTCTCCCCTCTATCAGTGTCTCGCTCCCCTCTATCAGTGTCACTCTCCCTTCTATCAGCGACTGTCTCCCCTCTGTCGGTGACTCTCTCCCTTCTATCATTGACTCTCTCCCGCTATCAGTGTCACTCTCCCCTCTATCAGTGACTCTCTCCCCTCTATCTGTGACTCTCTCCCCTCTATCAGTAACTCTCTCCCCCTATCAGTGTCGCTCTCCCCTCTATCAGTGACTCTCTCCCATTCTATCAGTGACTCTCTCCCCTCTATCAGTGGCACTCTCCCCTTTATCAATGACTCTCTCCCCTCTATCAGTGACTCTCTCCCCTCTATCAGTGACTCTCTCCCCTCGAGCAGTGACTCTCTCCCCTCTATCAGTGACTCTCTCCCCTCTATCAGTGACTCTCTCCCCTCTATCAATGTCGCTCTCCCCTCTATCAGCGACTCTCTCCCCTCTATCAGTGATTCTATCCCTTCTATCAGTGACTCTCTCCCCCTATCAGTGTCGCTCTCCCCTCTATCAGTGACTCTCTCCCCTCTATCAGTGATGCTCTCCCCTCTATCAGTGACTCTCTCCCTTCTATATGACTCTCTCCGCTCTCTCAGTGACACTCTCCCCTCCATCAGTGACTCTCTCCCTTCTATCAGTGACTCTCTCCCCTCTATCAGTGACTCTCCCCCCTCTATCAGTGACTCTCTCCCCTCTATCAGTGACTCTCCCCTCTATCAGTGTCACTCTCCCCTCTGTCAGTGACTCTCTCCCTTCTATATGACTCTCTCCCCTCTCTCAGTGACACTCTCCCCTCCATCAGTGACTCTCTCCCTTCTATCAGTGACTCTCTCCCCTCTATCAGTGACTCTCCCCCCTCTATCAGTGACTCTCTCCCCTCTATCAGTGACTCTCCCCTCTATCAGTGTCACTCTCCCCTCTATCAGTGACTCTCCCCTCTATCAGTGTCACTCTCCGCTCTATCAGTGTCACTCTCCCCTCTATCAGTGTCACTCTCCCCTCTATCAATGACTCTCTCCCCTCTATCAGTGACTCTCTCCCCTTTATCACTGACTCTCTCACCTCTATCAGTGTCACTCTCCCCTCTATCAGTGACTCTCTCACCTCTATCAGTGTCTCTCTCCCCTCTATCAGTGACTCTCTCCCCTCTATCAGTGACTCTCTCCCCTCTATCAGTGACTCTCTCCCCTCTATCAGTGACTCTCTCCCCTCTTTCAGTGTCACTCTCCCCTCTATCAGTGACTCTCCCCTCTATCAGTGTCACTCTCCCCTCTATCAGTGACTCTCTCACCTCTATCAGTGACTCTCTCCCCTCTATCAGTGATTCTCTCCCCTCTATCAGTGACTCTCTCCCCTCTATCAGTGACTCTCTCCCCTCTGTCAGTGACTCTCTCCCCTTTATCAGTGACTCTCACCCTTCTATCAGTGACTCTCTCCCCCGATCAGTGCCGCTCTCCCCTCTATCAGTGACTCTCTCCCCTCTATCAGTGACGCTCTCCCCTCTATCAGTGACTCTCTCCCCTCTATCAGTGACTCTCTCCCCTTTATCAGTGACTCTCTCCCTTCTATCAGTGACTCTCTCCCCCTATCAGTGTCACTCTCCCCTCTATCAGTATCACTCTTCCTTCTATCGGTGACTCTCTCCCCTCTATCAGTGATGCTCTCCCCTCTATCAGTGTCTCGCTCCCCTCTATCAGTGTCACTCTCCCTTCTATCAGCGACTGTCTCCCCTCTGTCGGTGACTCTCTCCCTTCTATCATTGACTCTCTCCCGCTATCAGTGTCACTCTCCCCTCTATCAGTGACTCTCTCCCCTCTATCTGTGACTCTCTCCCCTCTATCAGTAACTCTCTCCCCCTATCAGTGTCGCTCTCCCCTCTATCAGTGACTCTCTCCCATTCTATTAGTGACTCTCTCCCCTCTATCAGTGGCACTCTCCCCTTTATCAATGACTCTCTCCCCTCTATCAGTGACTCTCTCCCCTCTATCAGTGACTCTCTCCCCTCGAGCAGTGACTCTCTCCCCTCTATCAGTGACTCTCTCCCCTCTATCAGTGACTCTCTCCCCTCTATCAATGTCGCTCTCCCCTCTATCAGCGACTCTCTCCCCTCTATCAGTGATTCTATCCCTTCTATCAGTGACTCTCTCCCCCTATCAGTGTCGCTCTCCCCTCTATCAGTGACTCTCTCCCCTCTATCAGTGATGCTCTCCCCTCTATCAGTGACTCTCTCCCTTCTATATGACTCTCTCCGCTCTCTCAGTGACACTCTCCCCTCCATCAGTGACTCTCTCCCTTCTATCAGTGACTCTCTCCCCTCTATCAGTGACTCTCCCCCCTCTATCAGTGACTCTCTCCCCTCTATCAGTGACTCTCCCCTCTATCAGTGTCACTCTCCCCTCTGTCAGTGACTCTCTCCCTTCTATATGACTCTCTCCCCTCTCTCAGTGACACTCTCCCCTCCATCAGTGACTCTCTCCCTTCTATCAGTGACTCTCTCCCCTCTATCAGTGACTCTCCCCCCTCTATCAGTGACTCTCTCCCCTCTATCAGTGACTCTCCCCTCTATCAGTGTCACTCTCCCCTCTATCAGTGACTCTCCCCTCTATCAGTGTCACTCTCCGCTCTATCAGTGTCACTCTCCCCTCTATCAATGACTCTCTCCCCTCTATCAGTGACTCTCTCCCCTTTATCACTGACTCTCTCACCTCTATCAGTGTCACTCTCCCCTCTATCAGTGACTCTCTCACCTCTATCAGTGTCTCTCTCCCCTCTATCAGTGACTCTCTCCCCTCTATCAGTGACTCTCTCCCCTCTATCAGTGACTCTCTCCCCTCTATCAGTGACTCTCTCCCCTCTTTCAGTGTCACTCTCCCCTCTATCAGTGACTCTCCCCTCTATCAGTGTCACTCTCCGCTCTATCAGTGTCACTCTCCCCTCTATCCGTGTCACTCTCCCCTCTATCAGTGTCACTCTCCCTTCCATCAGTGTCACTCGCCCCTCTATCAGTGTCACTCTCCCTTCTATCAGTGTCACTCTCCCTTCTATCAGTGACTCTCTCCCCTCTATCAGTGACTCTCTCCCCTCTATCAGTGTCTCTCTCCCCTCTATCAGTGACTCTCTCCCCTCTATCAGTGGCACTCTCCCCTTTATCAGTGACTCTCTCCCCTTTATCAGTGACTCTCTCCCCTCTATCAGTGTCGCTCTCCCCTCTATCAGTGTCTCTCTCCCCTCTATCAGTGACTCTCTCCCCTCTATCAGTGTCTCTCTCCCCTCTATCAGTGACTCTCTCCCCTCTATCAGTGACTCTCTCCCCTCTATCAGTGACTCTCTCCCCTCTATCAGTGACTCTCTCCCCTCTATCAATGACTCTCTCCCCTCTATCAGCGACTCTCTCCCCTCTATCAGTGACGCTCTCCCCTCTTTCAGTGTCACTCTCCGCTCTATCAGTGTCACTCTCCCCTCTATCCGTGTCACTCTCCCCTCTATCAATGACTCTCTCCCCTCTATCAGTGACTCTCTCCCCTTTATCACTGACTCTCTCCCCTCTATCAGTGACTCTCTCCCCTTTATCAGTGATTCTATCCCTTCTATCAGTGACTCTCTCCCTCTATCAGTGTCGCTCTCCCCTCGATCAGTGACTCTCTCCCCTCTATCAGTGATGCTCTCCCCTCTATCAGTGACTCTCTCCCATTCTATCAGTGACTCTCTCCCCTCTATCAGTGACTCTCTCCCATTCTATCAGTGACTCTCTCCCCTTTATCAGTGACTCTCTCCCCTTTATCAGTGACTCTCTCCCCTCTATCAGTGATGCTCTCCCCTCTATCAGTGTCACTCTCCCTTCTATCAGCGACTGTCTCCCCTCTATCAGTGACTCTCCCCCCTCTATCAGTGTCACTCTCCCTTCCATCAGTGTCACTCGCCCCTCTATCGGTGACTCTCTCCCTTCTATCAGTGACTCTCTCCCCCTATCAGTGTCACTCTCCCCTCTATCAGTGTCACTCTCCCCTCTATCAGTGTCACTCTCCCTTCTATCAGTGTCACTCTCCCCTCTATCAGTGATTCTCTCCCCTCTATTAGTGACTCTCTCCCTTCTATCAGTGACTCTCTCCCCTCTATCAGTGACTCTCTCCCCTCTATCAGTGACTCTCTCCCCTCTATCAGTGTCTCTCTCCCCTCTATCAGTGACTCTCTCCCCTCTATCAGTGACTCTCTCCCCTTTATCACTGACTCTCTCCCCTCTATCAGTGTCACTCTCCCCTCGATCAGTGACTCTCTCCCATTCTATCAGTGACTCTCTCCCCTCTATCAGTGACTCTCTCCCATTCTATCAGTGACTCTCCCCTCTATCAGTGTCACTCTCCGCTCTATCAGTGTCACTCTCCCCTCTATCCGTGTCACTCTCCCCTCTATCAATGACTCTCTCCCCTCTATCAGTGACTCTCTCCCCTTTATCACTGACTCTCTCCCCTCTATCAGTGACTCTCTCCCCTTTATCAGTGATTCTATCCCTTCTATCAGTGACTCTCTCCCTCTATCAGTGTCGCTCTCCCCTCGATCAGTGACTCTCTCCCCTCTATCAGTGATGCTCTCCCCTCTATCAGTGACTCTCTCCCATTCTATCAGTGACTCTCTCCCCTCTATAAGTGACTCTCTCCCATTCTATCAGTGACTCTCTCCCCTTTATCAGTGACTCTCTCCCCTTTATCAGTGACTCTCTCCCCTCTATCAGTGATGCTCTCCCCTCTATCAGTGTCACTCTCCCTTCTATCAGCGACTGTCTCCCCTCTATCAGTGACTCTCCCCCCTCTATCAGTGTCACTCTCCCTTCCATCAGTGTCACTCGCCCCTCTATCGGTGACTCTCTCCCTTCTATCAGTGACTCTCTCCCCCTATCAGTGTCACTCTCCCCTCTATCAGTGTCACTCTCCCCTCTATCAGTGTCACTCTCCCTTCTATCAGTGTCACTCTCCCCTCTATCAGTGATTCTCTCCCCTCTATTAGTGACTCTCTCCCTTCTATCAGTGACTCTCTCCCCTCTATCAGTGACTCTCTCCCCTCTATCAGTGACTCTCTCCCCTCTATCAGTGTCTCTCTCCCCTCTATCAGTGACTCTCTCCCCTCTATCAGTGACTCTCTCCCCTTTATCACTGACTCTCTCCCCTCTATCAGTGTCACTCTCCCCTCTATCAGTGTCGCTCTCCCCTCTCTCAGTGACTCTCTCCCCTCTATCAGTGACTCTCTCCCCTCTATCAGTGTCACTCTCCCCTCTATCAGTGACTCTCTCCCCTCTATCAGTGACTCTCTCCCCTCTATCAGTGTCACTCTCCCCTCTATCAGTGACTCTCCCCTCTATCAGTGTCACTCTCCCCTCTATCAGTAACTCTCTCCTTTCTATCAGTGACTCTCTCCCCTCTATCAGTGACTCTCTCCCCTCTATCAGTGACTCTCTCCCCTTTATCACTGACTCTCTCACCTCTATCAGTGTCACTCTCCCCTCTGTCAGTGACTCTCTCCCCTCTATCAGTGTCACTCTCCCCTCTATCAGTAACTCTCTCCTTTCTATCAGTGACTTTCTCCCCTCTATCAGTGACTCTCTCCCCTTTATCAGTGACTCTCTCCCTTCTATCAGCATCACTCTCTCCCCCGATCAGTGTCACTTTCCCCTCTATCAGTGACTCTCTCCCCTCTATCAGTGATGCTCTCCCCTCTATCAGTGACTCTCTCCCATTCTATCAGTGACTCTCCCCTCTATCAGTGTCACTCTCCGCTCTATCAGTGTCACTCTCCCCTCTATCCGTGACTCTCTCCCCTCTATCAGTGTCTCTCTCCCCTCTATCAGTGACTCTCTCCCCTCTATCAGTGACTCTCTCCCCTCTATCAGTGTCTCTCTCCCCTCTATCAGTGACTCTCTCCCCTCTATCAGTGACTCTCTCCCCTCTATCAGTGTCACTCTCCCTTCCATCAGTGTCACTCGCCCCTCTATCAGTGTCACTCTCCCTTCTATCAGTGTCACTCTCCCTTCTATCAGTGACTCTCTCCCCTCTATCAGTGACTCTCTCCCCTCTATCAGTGTCTCTCTCCCCTCTATCAGTGACTCTCTCCCCTCTATCAGTGACTCTCTCCCCTTTATCACTGACTCTCTCCCCTCTATCAGTGTCACTCTCCCCTCTATCAGTGTCGCTCTCCCCTCTATCAGTGACTCTCTCCCCTCTATCAGTGACTCTCCCCTCTATCAGTGTCACTCTCCCCTCTATCAGTGTCACTCTCCCCTCTGTCAGTGACTCCGTTCTATATGACTCTCTCCCCTCTCTCAGTGACACTCTCCCCTCCATCAGTGACTCTCTCCCTTCTATCAGTGACTCTCTCCCCTCTATCAGTGACTCTCCCCCCTCTATCAGTGACTCTCTCCCCTCTATCAGTGACTCTCCCCTCTATCAGTGACTCTCCCCTCTATCAGTGTCACTCTCCCCTCTATCAGTGACTCTCTCCCCTCTATCAGTGACTCTCCCCTCTATCAGTGTCACTCTCCCCTCTATCAGTGGCGCTCTCCCCTCTATCAGTGATGCTCTCCCCTCTATCAGTGACTCTCCCCCCTCTATCAGTGGCACTCTCCCTTCCATCAGTGTCACTCTCCCCTCTATCGGTGACTCTCTCCCCTCTATCAGTGGCACTCTCCCCTCTATCAGTGACTCTCTCCCTTCGATCAGTGACTCTCTCCCCTCTATCAGTGACTCTCTCCCCTCTATCAGTGACTCTCTCCCCTCTATCAATGACTCTCTCCCCTCTATCAGCGAGTCTCTCCCCTCTATCAATGTCGCTCTCCCCTCTATCAGCGACTCTCTCCCCTCTATCAGCGACTCTCTCCCCTCTATCAGTGACTCTCTCCCCTCTATCAGTGACTCTCTCCCCTCTTTCAGTGTCACTCTCCCCTCTATCAGTGACTCTACCCTCTATCAGTGTCACTCTCCGCTCTATCAGTGTCACTCTCCCCTCTATCAGTGATTCTATCCCTTCTATCAGTGACTCTCTCCCCTCTATCAGTGTCGCTCTCCCCTCTATCAGTGACTCTCTCCCCTCTATCAGTGATGCTCTCCCCTCTATCAGTGACTCTCTCCCATTCTATCAGTGACTCTCTCCCCTTTATAGAAACATAGAAACATAGAAAATAGGTGCAGGAGTAGGCCATTCGGCCCTTCTAGCCTGCACCGCCATTCAATGAGTTCATGGCTGAACATTCAACTTCAGTACCCCATTCCTGCTTTCTCGCCATACCCCTTGATCCCCCTAGCAGTAAGGACCTCATCTAACTCCTTTTTGAATATATTTAGTGAATTGGCCTCAACAACTTTCTGTGGTAGAGAATTCCACAGGTTCACCACTCTCTGGGTGAAGAAGTTCCTCCGCATCTCGGTCCTAAATGGCTTACCCCTTATCCTTAGACTGTGACCCCTGGTTCTGGACTTCCCCAACATTGGGAACATTCTTACTGCTCTAACCTGTCTAACCCCGTCAGAATTTTATATGTTTCTATGAGGTCCCCTCTCATTCTTCTGAACTCCAGTGAATACAAGCCCAGTTGATCCAGTCTTTCTTGATAGGTCAGTCCCGCCATCCCGGGAATCAGTCTGGTGAACCTTCGCTGCACTCCCTCAATAGCAAGAATGTCCTTCCTCAGGTTAGGAGACCAAAACTGTACACAATACTCCAGGTGTGGCCTCACCAATGCCCTGTACAACTGTAGCAACACCTCCCTGCCCCTGTACTCAAATCCCCTTGCTATGAAGGCCAACATGCCATTTGCTTTCTTAACCGCCTGCTGCACCTGCATGCCAACCTTCAATGACTGATGTACCATGACACCCAGGTCTCTTTGCACCTCCCCTTTTCCTAATCTGTCACCATTCAGTGACTCTCTCCCTTCGATCAGTGACTCTCTCCCCCTATCAGTGTCACTCTCCCCTCTATCAGTGACTCTCCCCTCTATCAGTGTCACTCTCCCCTCTATCAGTGTCACTCTCCCCTCTATCAGTGTCACTCTCCCCTCTATCAATGTCTCTCTCCCCTCTATCAATGACTCTCTCCCCTCTATCAATGACTCTCTCCCCTTTATCACTGACTCTCCCCTCTATCAGTGTCACTCTCCCCTCTATCAGTGACTCTCCCCTCTATCAGTGTCACTCTCCCCTCTATCAGTAACTCTCTCCTTTCTATCAGTGAATCTCTCCCCTCCATCAGTTCACTCTCCCTTCTATCAGTGTCACTCTTCCCTCTATCAGTGACTCTCTCCCCTTTATCAGTGACTCTCTCCCCTCTATCAGTGACTCTCTCCCCTCTATCAGTGACTCTCTCCCCTCTATCAGTGTCGCTCTCCCCTCTATCAATGACTCTCTCCCCTTTATCAGTGACGCTCTCCCCTCTATCAGCGACTCTCTCCCCTCTATCAGTGACTCTCTCCCCTCTATCAGTGACTCTCTCCCCTCTTTCAGTGTCACTCTCCCCTCTATCAGTGACTCTCCCCTCTATCAGTGTCACTCTCCCCTCTATCAGTGTCACTCTCCCCTCTATCAATGTCTCTCTCCCCTTTATCACTGACTCTCTCCCCTTTATCACTGACTCTCTCCCCTCTATCAGTGTCACTCTCCCCTCTATCAGTGTCGCTCTCCCCTCTATCAGTGTCTCTCTCCCCTCTATCAGTAACTCTCCTTTCTATCAGTGACTCTCTCCCCTCTATCAGTGTCACTCTCCCTTCTATCAGTGTCACTCTTCCCTCTATCAGTGACTCTCTCCACTTTATCAGTGACTCTCTCCCTTCTATAAGTGACTCTCTCCCCCTATCAGTGACTCTCTCCCCTCTATCAGTGACTCTCTCCCCTCTATCAGTGACTCTCTCCCCTCTATCAGTGTCGCTCTCCCCTCTATCAATGACTCTCTCCCCTTTATCAGTGACGCTCTCCCCTCTATCAGCGACTCTCTCCCCTCTATCAGTGACTCTGTCCCCTCTATCAGTGACTCTCTCCCCTCTTTCAGTGTCACTCTCCCCTCTATCAGTGACTCTCCCCTCTATCAGTGTCGCTCTCCCCTCTATCCGTGACTCTCTCCCCTCTATCAGTGTCTCTCTCCCCTCTATCAGTGACTCTCTCCCCTCTATCAGTGATGCTCTCCCCTCTATCAGTGACTCTCTCCCATTCTATCAGTGACTCTCCCCTCTATCAGTGTCACTCTCCGCTCTATCAGTGTCACTCTCCCCTCTATCCGTGACTCTCTCCCCTCTATCAGTGTCTCTCTCCCCTCTATCAGTGACTCTCTCCCCTCTATCAGTGACTCTCTCCCCTCTATCAGTGTCTCTCTCCCCTCTATCAGTGACTCTCTCCCCTCTATCAGTGACTCTCTCCCCTCTATCAGTGTCACTCTCCCTTCCATCAGTGTCACTCGCCCCTCTATCAGTGTCACTCTCCCTTCTATCAGTGTCACTCTCCCTTCTATCAGTGACTCTCTCCCCTCTATCAGTGACTCTCTCCCCTCTATCAGTGTCTCTCTCCCCTCTATCAGTGACTCTCTCCCCTCTATCAGTGACTCTCTCCCCTTTATCACTGACTCTCTCCCCTCTATCAGTGTCACTCTCCCCTCTATCAGTGTCGCTCTCCCCTCTATCAGTGACTCTCTCCCCTCTATCAGTGACTCTCCCCTCTATCAGTGTCACTCTCCCCTCTATCAGTGTCACTCTCCCCTCTGTCAGTGACTCCGTTCTATATGACTCTCTCCCCTCTCTCAGTGACACTCTCCCCTCCATCAGTGACTCTCTCCCTTCTATCAGTGACTCTCTCCCCTCTATCAGTGACTCTCCCCCCTCTATCAGTGACTCTCTCCCCTCTATCAGTGACTCTCCCCTCTATCAGTGACTCTCCCCTCTATCAGTATCACTCTCCCCTCTATGAGTGACTCTCTCCCCTCTATCAGTGACTCTCCCCTCTATCAGTGTCACTCTCCCCTCTATCAGTGGCGCTCTCCCCTCTATCAGTGATGCTCTCCCCTCTATCAGTGACTCTCCCCCCTCTATCAGTGGCACTCTCCCTTCCATCAGTGTCACTCTCCCCTCTATCAGTGACTCTCTCCCCTCTATCAGTGTCACTCTCCCTTCTATCAGTGTCACTCTTCCCTCTATCAGTGACTCTCTCCACTTTATCAGTGACTCTCTCCCTTCTATAAGTGACTCTCTCCCCCTATCAGTGACTCTCTCCCCTCTATCAGTGACTCTCTCCCCTCTATCAGTTCACTCTCCCTTCTATCAGTGTCACTCTTCCCTCTATCAGTGACTCTCTCCCCTTTATCAGTGACTCTCTCCCCTCTATCAGTGACTCTCTCCCCTCTATCAGTGTCACTCTCCCCTCTATCAATGACTCTCTCCCCTTTATCAGTGTCACTCTCCGCTCTATCAGTGTCACTCTCCCCTCTATCCGTGACTCTCTCCCCTCTATCAGTGTCTCTCTCCCCTCTATCAGTGACTCTCTCCCCTCTATCAGTGATGCTCTCCCCTCTATCAGTGACTCTCTCCCATTCTATCAGTGACTCTCCCCTCTATCAGTGTCACTCTCCGCTCTATCAGTGTCACTCTCCCCTCTATCCGTGACTCTCTCCCCTCTATCAGTGTCTCTCTCCCCTCTATCAGTGACTCTCTCCCCTCTATCAGTGACTCTCTCCCCTCTATCAGTGTCTCTCTCCCCTCTATCAGTGACTCTCTCCCCTCTATCAGTGACTCTCTCCCCTCTATCAGTGTCACTCTCCCTTCCATCAGTGTCACTCGCCCCTCTATCAGTGTCACTCTCCCTTCTATCAGTGTCACTCTCCCTTCTATCAGTGACTCTCTCCCCTCTATCAGTGACTCTCTCCCCTCTATCAGTGTCTCTCTCCCCTCTATCAGTGACTCTCTCCCCTCTATCAGTGACTCTCTCCCCTTTATCACTGACTCTCTCCCCTCTATCAGTGTCACTCTCCCCTCTATCAGTGTCGCTCTCCCCTCTATCAGTGACTCTCTCCCCTCTATCAGTGACTCTCCCCTCTATCAGTGTCACTCTCCCCTCTATCAGTGTCACTCTCCCCTCTGTCAGTGACTCCGTTCTATATGACTCTCTCCCCTCTCTCAGTGACACTCTCCCCTCCATCAGTGACTCTCTCCCTTCTATCAGTGACTCTCTCCCCTCTATCAGTGACTCTCCCCCCTCTATCAGTGACTCTCTCCCCTCTATCAGTGACTCTCCCCTCTATCAGTGACTCTCCCCTCTATCAGTGTCACTCTCCCCTCTATCAGTGACTCTCTCCCCTCTATCAGTGACTCTCCCCTCTATCAGTGTCACTCTCCCCTCTATCAGTGGCGCTCTCCCCTCTATCAGTGATGCTCTCCCCTCTATCAGTGACTCTCCCCCCTCTATCAGTGGCACTCTCCCTTCCATCAGTGTCACTCTCCCCTCTATCGGTGACTCTCTCCCCTCTATCAGTGGCACTCTCCCCTCTATCAGTGACTCTCTCCCTTCGATCAGTGACTCTCTCCCCTCTATCAGTGACTCTCTCCCCTCTATCAGTGACTCTCTCCCCTCTATCAATGACTCTCTCCCCTCTATCAGCGAGTCTCTCCCCTCTATCAATGTCGCTCTCCCCTCTATCAGCGACTCTCTCCCCTCTATCAGCGACTCTCTCCCCTCTATCAGTGACTCTCTCCCCTCTATCAGTGACTCTCTCCCCTCTTTCAGTGTCACTCTCCCCTCTATCAGTGACTCTACCCTCTATCAGTGTCACTCTCCGCTCTATCAGTGTCACTCTCCCCTCTATCAGTGATTCTATCCCTTCTATCAGTGACTCTCTCCCCTCTATCAGTGTCGCTCTCCCCTCTATCAGTGACTCTCTCCCCTCTATCAGTGATGCTCTCCCCTCTATCAGTGACTCTCTCCCATTCTATCAGTGACTCTCTCCCCTTTATAGAAACATAGAAACATAGAAAATAGGTGCAGGAGTAGGCCATTCGGCCCTTCTAGCCTGCACCGCCATTCAATGAGTTCATGGCTGAACATTCAACTTCAGTACCCCATTCCTGCTTTCTCGCCATACCCCTTGATCCCCCTAGCAGTAAGGACCTCATCTAACTCCTTTTTGAATATATTTAGTGAATTGGCCTCAACAACTTTCTGTGGTAGAGAATTCCACAGGTTCACCACTCTCTGGGTGAAGAAGTTCCTCCGCATCTCGGTCCTAAATGGCTTACCCCTTATCCTTAGACTGTGACCCCTGGTTCTGGACTTCCCCAACATTGGGAACATTCTTACTGCTCTAACCTGTCTAACCCCGTCAGAATTTTATATGTTTCTATGAGGTCCCCTCTCATTCTTCTGAACTCCAGTGAATACAAGCCCAGTTGATCCAGTCTTTCTTGATAGGTCAGTCCCGCCATCCCGGGAATCAGTCTGGTGAACCTTCGCTGCACTCCCTCAATAGCAAGAATGTCCTTCCTCAGGTTAGGAGACCAAAACTGTACACAATACTCCAGGTGTGGCCTCACCAATGCCCTGTACAACTGTAGCAACACCTCCCTGCCCCTGTACTCAAATCCCCTTGCTATGAAGGCCAACATGCCATTTGCTTTCTTAACCGCCTGCTGCACCTGCATGCCAACCTTCAATGACTGATGTACCATGACACCCAGGTCTCTTTGCACCTCCCCTTTTCCTAATCTGTCACCATTCAGTGACTCTCTCCCTTCGATCAGTGACTCTCTCCCCCTATCAGTGTCACTCTCCCCTCTATCAGTGACTCTCCCCTCTATCAGTGTCACTCTCCCCTCTATCAGTGTCACTCTCCCCTCTATCAGTGTCACTCTCCCCTCTATCAATGTCTCTCTCCCCTCTATCAATGACTCTCTCCCCTCTATCAATGACTCTCTCCCCTTTATCACTGACTCTCCCCTCTATCAGTGTCACTCTCCCCTCTATCAGTGACTCTCCCCTCTATCAGTGTCACTCTCCCCTCTATCAGTAACTCTCTCCTTTCTATCAGTGAATCTCTCCCCTCCATCAGTTCACTCTCCCTTCTATCAGTGTCACTCTTCCCTCTATCAGTGACTCTCTCCCCTTTATCAGTGACTCTCTCCCCTCTATCAGTGACTCTCTCCCCTCTATCAGTGACTCTCTCCCCTCTATCAGTGTCGCTCTCCCCTCTATCAATGACTCTCTCCCCTTTATCAGTGACGCTCTCCCCTCTATCAGCGACTCTCTCCCCTCTATCAGTGACTCTCTCCCCTCTATCAGTGACTCTCTCCCCTCTTTCAGTGTCACTCTCCCCTCTATCAGTGACTCTCCCCTCTATCAGTGTCACTCTCCCCTCTATCAGTGTCACTCTCCCCTCTATCAATGTCTCTCTCCCCTTTATCACTGACTCTCTCCCCTTTATCACTGACTCTCTCCCCTCTATCAGTGTCACTCTCCCCTCTATCAGTGTCGCTCTCCCCTCTATCAGTGTCTCTCTCCCCTCTATCAGTAACTCTCCTTTCTATCAGTGACTCTCTCCCCTCTATCAGTGTCACTCTCCCTTCTATCAGTGTCACTCTTCCCTCTATCAGTGACTCTCTCCACTTTATCAGTGACTCTCTCCCTTCTATAACTGACTCTCTCCCCCTATCAGTGACTCTCTCCCCTCTATCAGTGACTCTCTCCCCTCTATCAGTTCACTCTCCCTTCTATCAGTGTCACTCTTCCCTCTATCAGTGACTCTCTCCCCTTTATCAGTGACTCTCTCCCCTCTATCAGTGACTCTCTCCCCTCTATCAGTGTCACTCTCCCCTCTATCAATGACTCTCTCCCCTTTATCAGTGACGCTCTCCCCTCTATCAGCGACTCTCTCCCCTCTATCAGTGACTCTCTCCCCTCTATCAGTGACTCTCTCCCCTCTTTCAGTGTCACTCTCCCCTCTATCAGTGACTCTCCCCTCTATCAGTGTCGCTCTCCCCTCTATCAGTGTCTCTCTCCCCTCTATCAGTGACTCTCTCCCCTCTATCAGTGACTCTCTCCCCTTTATCAGTGACTCTCTCCCTTCTATCAGTGTCGCTCTCCCCCTATAAGTGTCGCTCTCCCCCTTTGAGTGTCGCTCTCCCCTCTATCAGTGATGCTCTCCCCTCTATCAGTGACTCTCTCCCATTCTATCAGTGACTCTCTCCCCTCTATCAGTGACTCTCTGCCCTCTGTCAGTGACTCTCTCCCCTCTATCAGTGACTCTCTCCGCTCTATCAGTGATTCTCTCCCCTCTATCCGTGACTCTCTCCCCTCTATCAGTGACTCTCTCCCCTCTATCAGTGATTCTCTCCCCTCTATCAGTGACTCTCTCCCCTCTATCAGTGACTCTCTCCCCTCTATCAGTGACGCTCTCCCCTCTATCAGTGACTCTCTCCCCTTTATCACTGACTCTCTCCCCTCTATCAGTGTCACTCTCCCCTCTATCAGTGTCGCTCTCCCCTCTATCAGTGACTCTCTCCCCTCTATCAGTGACTCTCTCCCCTCTATCAGTGACTCTCTCCCCTCTATCCGTGACTCTCTCCCCTCTATCAGTGACTCTCTCCCCTCTATCAGTGATTCTCTCCCCTCTATCCGTGACTCTCTCCCCTCTATCAGTAACTCTCTCCCCTCTATCAGTGACTCTCTCCCCTCTATCAGTGACTCTCTCCCCTCTATCAGCGATGCTCTCCCCTCTATCAGTGACACTCTCCCCTCTATCAGTGACTCTCTCCCCTCTATCAGTGACTCTCTCCCCTCTATCAGTGGCACTCTCCCCTCTATCAGTGACTCTCTCCCCTCTATCAGTGACTCTCTCCCCTCTATCAGTGACTCTCTCCCCTCTATCAGTGACTCTCTCCCCTCTATCAGTGACTCTCTCCCCTCTATCAGTGTCGCTCTCCCCTCTATCAATGACTCTCTCCCCTTTATCAGTGACGCTCTCCCCTCTATCAGCGACTCTCTCCCCTCTATCAGTGACTCTGTCCCCTCTATCAGTGACTCTCTCCCCTCTTTCAGTGTCACTCTCCCCTCTATCAGTGACTCTCCCCTCTATCAGTGTCGCTCTCCCCTCTATCAGTGTCTCTCTCCCCTCTATCAGTGACTCTCTCCCCTCTATCAGTGACTCTCTCCCCTTTATCAGTGACTCTCTCCCTTCTATCAGTGTCGCTCTCCCCCTATAAGTGTCGCTCTCCCCCTATCAGTGTCGCTCTCCCCTCTATCAGTGATTCTCTCCCCTCTATCAGTGATTCTCTCCCCTCTATCAGTGACTCTCTCCCCTCTATCAGTGACTCTCTCCCCTCTATCAGTGACGCTCTCCCCTCTATCAGTGACTCTCTCCCCTTTATCACTGACTCTCTCCCCTCTATCAGTGTCACTCTCCCCTCTATCAGTGTCGCTCTCCCCTCTATCAGTGACTCTCTCCCCTCTATCAGTGACTCTCTCCCCTCTATCCGTGACTCTCTCCCCTCTATCAGTGACTCTCTCCCCTCTATCAGTGATTCTCTCCCCTCTATCCGTGACTCTCTCCCCTCTATCAGTAACTCTCTCCCCTCTATCAGTGACTCTCTCCCCTCTATCAGTGACTCTCTCCCCTCTATCAGTGTCACTCTCCCTTCCATCAGTGTCACTCGCCCCTCTATCAGTGACTCTCTCCCCTCTATCAGTGACTCTCTCCCCTTTATCAGTGACTCTCTCCCTTCTATCAGTGACTCTCTCCCCCTATCAGTGTCACTCTCCCCTCTATCAGTATCACTCTTCCTTCTATCGGTGACTCTCTCCCCTCTATCAGTGATGCTCTCCCCTCTATCAGTGTCTCGCTCCCCTCTATCAGTGTCACTCTCCCTTCTATCAGCGACTGTCTCCCCTCTGTCGGTGACTCTCTCCCTTCTATCATTGACTCTCTCCCGCTATCAGTGTCACTCTCCCCTCTATCAGTGACTCTCTCCCCTCTATCTGTGACTCTCTCCCCTCTATCAGTAACTCTCTCCCCCTATCAGTGTCGCTCTCCCCTCTATCAGTGACTCTCTCCCATTCTATCAGTGACTCTCTCCCCTCTATCAGTGGCACTCTCCCCTTTATCAATGACTCTCTCCCCTCTATCAGTGACTCTCTCCCCTCTATCAGTGACTCTCTCCCCTCGAGCAGTGACTCTCTCCCCTCTATCAGTGACTCTCTCCCCTCTATCAGTGACTCTCTCCCCTCTATCAATGTCGCTCTCCCCTCTATCAGCGACTCTCTCCCCTCTATCAGTGATTCTATCCCTTCTATCAGTGACTCTCTCCCCCTATCAGTGTCGCTCTCCCCTCTATCAGTGACTCTCTCCCCTCTATCAGTGATGCTCTCCCCTCTATCAGTGACTCTCTCCCTTCTATATGACTCTCTCCGCTCTCTCAGTGACACTCTCCCCTCCATCAGTGACTCTCTCCCTTCTATCAGTGACTCTCTCCCCTCTATCAGTGACTCTCCCCCCTCTATCAGTGACTCTCTCCCCTCTATCAGTGACTCTCCCCTCTATCAGTGTCACTCTCCCCTCTGTCAGTGACTCTCTCCCTTCTATATGACTCTCTCCCCTCTCTCAGTGACACTCTCCCCTCCATCAGTGACTCTCTCCCTTCTATCAGTGACTCTCTCCCCTCTATCAGTGACTCTCCCCCCTCTATCAGTGACTCTCTCCCCTCTATCAGTGACTCTCCCCTCTATCAGTGTCACTCTCCCCTCTATCAGTGACTCTCCCCTCTATCAGTGTCACTCTCCGCTCTATCAGTGTCACTCTCCCCTCTATCAGTGTCACTCTCCCCTCTATCAATGACTCTCTCCCCTCTATCAGTGACTCTCTCCCCTTTATCACTGACTCTCTCACCTCTATCAGTGTCACTCTCCCCTCTATCAGTGACTCTCTCACCTCTATCAGTGTCTCTCTCCCCTCTATCAGTGACTCTCTCCCCTCTATCAGTGACTCTCTCCCCTCTATCAGTGACTCTCTCCCCTCTATCAGTGACTCTCTCCCCTCTTTCAGTGTCACTCTCCCCTCTATCAGTGACTCTCCCCTCTATCAGTGTCACTCTCCCCTCTATCAGTGACTCTCTCACCTCTATCAGTGACTCTCTCCCCTCTATCAGTGATTCTCTCCCCTCTATCAGTGACTCTCTCCCCTCTATCAGTGACTCTCTCCCCTCTGTCAGTGACTCTCTCCCCTTTATCAGTGACTCTCACCCTTCTATCAGTGACTCTCTCCCCCGATCAGTGCCGCTCTCCCCTCTATCAGTGACTCTCTCCCCTCTATCAGTGACGCTCTCCCCTCTATCAGTGACTCTCTCCCCTCTATCAGTGACTCTCTCCCCTTTATCAGTGACTCTCTCCCTTCTATCAGTGACTCTCTCCCCCTATCAGTGTCACTCTCCCCTCTATCAGTATCACTCTTCCTTCTATCGGTGACTCTCTCCCCTCTATCAGTGATGCTCTCCCCTCTATCAGTGTCTCGCTCCCCTCTATCAGTGTCACTCTCCCTTCTATCAGCGACTGTCTCCCCTCTGTCGGTGACTCTCTCCCTTCTATCATTGACTCTCTCCCGCTATCAGTGTCACTCTCCCCTCTATCAGTGACTCTCTCCCCTCTATCTGTGACTCTCTCCCCTCTATCAGTAACTCTCTCCCCCTATCAGTGTCGCTCTCCCCTCTATCAGTGACTCTCTCCCATTCTATCAGTGACTCTCTCCCCTCTATCAGTGGCACTCTCCCCTTTATCAATGACTCTCTCCCCTCTATCAGTGACTCTCTCCCCTCTATCAGTGACTCTCTCCCCTCGAGCAGTGACTCTCTCCCCTCTATCAGTGACTCTCTCCCCTCTATCAGTGACTCTCTCCCCTCTATCAATGTCGCTCTCCCCTCTATCAGCGACTCTCTCCCCTCTATCAGTGATTCTATCCCTTCTATCAGTGACTCTCTCCCCCTATCAGTGTCGCTCTCCCCTCTATCAGTGACTCTCTCCCCTCTATCAGTGATGCTCTCCCCTCTATCAGTGACTCTCTCCCTTCTATATGACTCTCTCCGCTCTCTCAGTGACACTCTCCCCTCCATCAGTGACTCTCTCCCTTCTATCAGTGACTCTCTCCCCTCTATCAGTGACTCTCCCCCCTCTATCAGTGACTCTCTCCCCTCTATCAGTGACTCTCCCCTCTATCAGTGTCACTCTCCCCTCTGTCAGTGACTCTCTCCCTTCTATATGACTCTCTCCCCTCTCTCAGTGACACTCTCCCCTCCATCAGTGACTCTCTCCCTTCTATCAGTGACTCTCTCCCCTCTATCAGTGACTCTCCCCCCTCTATCAGTGACTCTCTCCCCTCTATCAGTGACTCTCCCCTCTATCAGTGTCACTCTCCCCTCTATCAGTGACTCTCCCCTCTATCAGTGTCACTCTCCGCTCTATCAGTGTCACTCTCCCCTCTATCAGTGTCACTCTCCCCTCTATCAATGACTCTCTCCCCTCTATCAGTGACTCTCTCCCCTTTATCACTGACTCTCTCACCTCTATCAGTGTCACTCTCCCCTCTATCAGTGACTCTCTCACCTCTATCAGTGTCTCTCTCCCCTCTATCAGTGACTCTCTCCCCTCTATCAGTGACTCTCTCCCCTCTATCAGTGACTCTCTCCCCTCTATCAGTGACTCTCTCCCCTCTTTCAGTGTCACTCTCCCCTCTATCAGTGACTCTCCCCTCTATCAGTGTCACTCTCCGCTCTATCAGTGTCACTCTCCCCTCTATCCGTGTCACTCTCCCCTCTATCAGTGTCACTCTCCCTTCCATCAGTGTCACTCGCCCCTCTATCAGTGTCACTCTCCCTTCTATCAGTGTCACTCTCCCTTCTATCAGTGACTCTCTCCCCTCTATCAGTGACTCTCTCCCCTCTATCAGTGTCTCTCTCCCCTCTATCAGTGACTCTCTCCCCTCTATCAGTGGCACTCTCCCCTTTATCAGTGACTCTCTCCCCTTTATCAGTGACTCTCTCCCCTCTATCAGTGTCGCTCTCCCCTCTATCAGTGTCTCTCTCCCCTCTATCAGTGACTCTCTCCCCTCTATCAGTGACTCTCTCCCCTCTATCAGTGTCTCTCTCCCCTCTATCAGTGACTCTCTCCCCTCTATCAGTGACTCTCTCCCCTCTATCAGTGACTCTCTCCCCTCTATCAGTGACTCTCTCCCCTCTATCAATGACTCTCTCCCCTCTATCAGCGACTCTCTCCCCTCTATCAGTGACGCTCTCCCCTCTTTCAGTGTCACTCTCCCCTCTATCAGTGACTCTCCCCTCTATCAGTGTCACTCTCCGCTCTATCAGTGTCACTCTCCCCTCTATCCGTGTCACTCTCCCCTCTATCAATGACTCTCTCCCCTCTATCAGTGACTCTCTCCCCTTTATCACTGACTCTCTCCCCTCTATCAGTGACTCTCTCCCCTTTATCAGTGATTCTATCCCTTCTATCAGTGACTCTCTCCCCCTATCAGTGTCGCTCTCCCCTCGATCAGTGACTCTCTCCCCTCTATCAGTGATGCTCTCCCCTCTATCAGTGACTCTCTCCCATTCTATCAGTGACTCTCTCCCCTCTATCAGTGACTCTCTCCCATTCTATCAGTGACTCTCTCCCCTTTATCAGTGACTCTCTCCCCTTTATCAGTGACTCTCTCCCCTCTATCAGTGATGCTCTCCCCTCTATCAGTGTCACTCTCCCTTCTATCAGCGACTGTCTCCCCTCTATCAGTGACTCTCCCCCCTCTATCAGTGTCACTCTCCCTTCCATCAGTGTCACTCGCCCCTCTATCGGTGACTCTCTCCCTTCTATCAGTGACTCTCTCCCCCTATCAGTGTCACTCTCCCCTCTATCAGTGTCACTCTCCCCTCTATCAGTGTCACTCTCCCTTCTATCAGTGTCACTCTCCCCTCTATCAGTGATTCTCTCCCCTCTATTAGTGACTCTCTCCCTTCTATCAGTGACTCTCTCCCCTCTATCAGTGACTCTCTCCCCTCTATCAGTGACTCTCTCCCCTCTATCAGTGTCTCTCTCCCCTCTATCAGTGACTCTCTCCCCTCTATCAGTGACTCTCTCCCCTTTATCACTGACTCTCTCCCCTCTATCAGTGTCACTCTCCCCTCTATCAGTGTCGCTCTCCCCTCTCTCAGTGACTCTCTCCCCTCTATCAGTGACTCTCTCCCCTCTATCAGTGTCACTCTCCCCTCTATCAGTGACTCTCTCCCCTCTATCAGTGACTCTCTCCCCTCTATCAGTGTCACTCTCCCCTCTATCAGTGACTCTCCCCTCTATCAGTGTCACTCTCCCCTCTATCAGTAACTCTCTCCTTTCTATCAGTGACTCTCTCCCCTCTATCAGTGACTCTCTCCCCTCTATCAGTGACTCTCTCCCCTTTATCACTGACTCTCTCACCTCTATCAGTGTCACTCTCCCCTCTGTCAGTGACTCTCTCCCCTCTATCAGTGTCACTCTCCCCTCTATCAGTAACTCTCTCCTTTCTATCAGTGACTTTCTCCCCTCTATCAGTGACTCTCTCCCCTTTATCAGTGACTCTCTCCCTTCTATCAGCATCATTCTCTCCCCCGATCAGTGTCACTTTCCCCTCTATCAGTGACTCTCTCCCCTCTATCAGTGATGCTCTCCCCTCTATCAGTGTATCGCTCCCTTCTATCAGCGACTGTCTCCCCTCTATCAGTGACTCTCCCCCCTCTATCAGTGTCACTCTCCCTTCCATCAGTGTCACTCTCCCCTCTATCGGTGACTCTCTCCCTTCTATCAGTGACTCTCTCCCCCTATCAGTGTCACTCTCCCCTCTATCAGTAACTCTCTCCTTTCTATCAGTGACTTTCTCCCCTCTATCAGTGACTCTCTCCCCTTTATCAGTGACTCTCTCCCTTCTATCAGCATCACTCTCTCCCCCGATCAGTGTCACTTTCCCCTCTATCAGTGACTCTCTCCCCTCTATCAGTGATGCTCTCCCCTCTATCAGTGACTCTCTCCCATTCTATCAGTGACTCTCCCCTCTATCAGTGTCACTCTCCGCTCTATCAGTGTCACTCTCCCCTCTATCCGTGACTCTCTCCCCTCTATCAGTGTCTCTCTCCCCTCTATCAGTGACTCTCTCCCCTCTATCAGTGACTCTCTCCCCTCTATCAGTGTCTCTCTCCCCTCTATCAGTGACTCTCTCCCCTCTATCAGTGACTCTCTCCCCTCTATCAGTGTCACTCTCCCTTCCATCAGTGTCACTCGCCCCTCTATCAGTGTCACTCTCCCTTCTATCAGTGTCACTCTCCCTTCTATCAGTGACTCTCTCCCCTCTATCAGTGACTCTCTCCCCTCTATCAGTGTCTCTCTCCCCTCTATCAGTGACTCTCTCCCCTCTATCAGTGACTCTCTCCCCTTTATCACTGACTCTCTCCCCTCTATCAGTGTCACTCTCCCCTCTATCAGTGTCGCTCTCCCCTCTATCAGTGACTCTCTCCCCTCTATCAGTGACTCTCCCCTCTATCAGTGTCACTCTCCCCTCTATCAGTGTCACTCTCCCCTCTGTCAGTGACTCCGTTCTATATGACTCTCTCCCCTCTCTCAGTGACACTCTCCCCTCCATCAGTGACTCTCTCCCTTCTATCAGTGACTCTCTCCCCTCTATCAGTGACTCTCCCCCCTCTATCAGTGACTCTCTCCCCTCTATCAGTGACTTTCCCCTCTATCAGTGACTCTCCCCTCTATCAGTGTCACTCTCCCCTCTATCAGTGACTCTCTCCCCTCTATCAGTGACTCTCCCCTCTATCAGTGTCACTCTCCCCTCTATCAGTGGCGCTCTCCCCTCTATCAGTGATGCTCTCCCCTCTATCAGTGACTCTCCCCCCTCTATCAGTGGCACTCTCCCTTCCATCAGTGTCACTCTCCCCTCTATCGGTGACTCTCTCCCCTCTATCAGTGGCACTCTCCCCTCTATCAGTGACTCTCTCCCTTCGATCAGTGACTCTCTCCCCTCTATCAGTGACTCTCTCCCCTCTATCAGTGACTCTCTCCCCTCTATCAATGACTCTCTCCCCTCTATCAGCGAGTCTCTCCCCTCTATCAATGTCGCTCTCCCCTCTATCAGCGACTCTCTCCCCTCTATCAGCGACTCTCTCCCCTCTATCAGTGACTCTCTCCCCTCTATCAGTGACTCTCTCCCCTCTTTCAGTGTCACTCTCCCCTCTATCAGTGACTCTACCCTCTATCAGTGTCACTCTCCGCTCTATCAGTGTCACTCTCCCCTCTATCAGTGATTCTATCCCTTCTATCAGTGACTCTCTCCCCTCTATCAGTGTCGCTCTCCCCTCTATCAGTGACTCTCTCCCCTCTATCAGTGATGCTCTCCCCTCTATCAGTGACTCTCTCCCATTCTATCAGTGACTCTCTCCCCTTTATAGAAACATAGAAACATAGAAAATAGGTGCAGGAGTAGGCCATTCGGCCCTTCTAGCCTGCACCGCCATTCAATGAGTTCATGGCTGAACATTCAACTTCAGTACCCCATTCCTGCTTTCTCGCCATACCCCTTGATCCCCCTAGCAGTAAGGACCTCATCTAACTCCTTTTTGAATATATTTAGTGAATTGGCCTCAACAACTTTCTGTGGTAGAGAATTCCACAGGTTCACCACTCTCTGGGTGAAGAAGTTCCTCCGCATCTCGGTCCTAAATGGCTTACCCCTTATCCTTAGACTGTGACCCCTGGTTCTGGACTTCCCCAACATTGGGAACATTCTTACTGCTCTAACCTGTCTAACCCCGTCAGAATTTTATATGTTTCTATGAGGTCCCCTCTCATTCTTCTGAACTCCAGTGAATACAAGCCCAGTTGATCCAGTCTTTCTTGATAGGTCAGTCCCGCCATCCCGGGAATCAGTCTGGTGAACCTTCGCTGCACTCCCTCAATAGCAAGAATGTCCTTCCTCAGGTTAGGAGACCAAAACTGTACACAATACTCCAGGTGTGGCCTCACCAATGCCCTGTACAACTGTAGCAACACCTCCCTGCCCCTGTACTCAAATCCCCTTGCTATGAAGGCCAACATGCCATTTGCTTTCTTAACCGCCTGCTGCACCTGCATGCCAACCTTCAATGACTGATGTACCATGACACCCAGGTCTCTTTGCACCTCCCCTTTTCCTAATCTGTCACCATTCAGTGACTCTCTCCCTTCGATCAGTGACTCTCTCCCCCTATCAGTGTCACTCTCCCCTCTATCAGTGACTCTCCCCTCTATCAGTGTCACTCTCCCCTCTATCAGTGTCACTCTCCCCTCTATCAGTGTCACTCTCCCCTCTATCAATGTCTCTCTCCCCTCTATCAATGACTCTCTCCCCTCTATCAATGACTCTCTCCCCTTTATCACTGACTCTCCCCTCTATCAGTGTCACTCTCCCCTCTATCAGTGACTCTCCCCTCTATCAGTGTCACTCTCCCCTCTATCAGTAACTCTCTCCTTTCTATCAGTGAATCTCTCCCCTCCATCAGTTCACTCTCCCTTCTATCAGTGTCACTCTTCCCTCTATCAGTGACTCTCTCCCCTTTATCAGTGACTCTCTCCCCTCTATCAGTGACTCTCTCCCCTCTATCAGTGACTCTCTCCCCTCTATCAGTGTCGCTCTCCCCTCTATCAATGACTCTCTCCCCTTTATCAGTGACGCTCTCCCCTCTATCAGCGACTCTCTCCCCTCTATCAGTGACTCTCTCCCCTCTATCAGTGACTCTCTCCCCTCTTTCAGTGTCACTCTCCCCTCTATCAGTGACTCTCCCCTCTATCAGTGTCACTCTCCCCTCTATCAGTGTCACTCTCCCCTCTATCAATGTCTCTCTCCCCTTTATCACTGACTCTCTCCCCTTTATCACTGACTCTCTCCCCTCTATCAGTGTCACTCTCCCCTCTATCAGTGTCGCTCTCCCCTCTATCAGTGTCTCTCTCCCCTCTATCAGTAACTCTCCTTTCTATCAGTGACTCTCTCCCCTCTATCAGTGTCACTCTCCCTTCTATCAGTGTCACTCTTCCCTCTATCAGTGACTCTCTCCACTTTATCAGTGACTCTCTCCCTTCTATAAGTGACTCTCTCCCCCTATCAGTGACTCTCTCCCCTCTATCAGTGACTCTCTCCCCTCTATCAGTGACTCTCTCCCCTCTATCAGTGTCGCTCTCCCCTCTATCAATGACTCTCTCCCCTTTATCAGTGACGCTCTCCCCTCTATCAGCGACTCTCTCCCCTCTATCAGTGACTCTGTCCCCTCTATCAGTGACTCTCTCCCCTCTTTCAGTGTCACTCTCCCCTCTATCAGTGACTCTCCCCTCTATCAGTGTCGCTCTCCCCTCTATCAGTGTCTCTCTCCCCTCTATCAGTGACTCTCTCCCCTCTATCAGTGACTCTCTCCCCTTTATCAGTGACTCTCTCCCTTCTATCAGTGTCGCTCTCCCCCTATAAGTGTCGCTCTCCCCCTATCAGTGTCGCTCTCCCCTCTATCAGTGATTCTCTCCCCTCTATCAGTGATTCTCTCCCCTCTATCAGTGACTCTCTCCCCTCTATCAGTGACTCTCTCCCCTCTATCAGTGACGCTCTCCCCTCTATCAGTGACTCTCTCCCCTTTATCACTGACTCTCTCCCCTCTATCAGTGTCACTCTCCCCTCTATCAGTGTCGCTCTCCCCTCTATCAGTGACTCTCTCCCCTCTATCAGTGACTCTCTCCCCTCTATCCGTGACTCTCTCCCCTCTATCAGTGACTCTCTCCCCTCTATCAGTGATTCTCTCCCCTCTATCCGTGACTCTCTCCCCTCTATCAGTAACTCTCTCCCCTCTATCAGTGACTCTCTCCCCTCTATCAGTGACTCTCTCCCCTCTATCAGCGATGCTCTCCCCTCTATCAGTGACACTCTCCCCTCTATCAGTGACTCTCTCCCCTCTATCAGTGACTCTCTCCCCTCTATCAGTGGCACTCTCCCCTCTATCAGTGACTCTCTCCCCTCTATCAGTGACTCTCTCCCCTCTATCAGTGACTCTCTCCCCTCTATCAATGTCGCTCTCCCCTCTATCAGCGACTCTCTCCCCTTTATCAGTGACGCTCTCCCCTCTATCAGCGACTCTCTCCCCTCCAACAGTCACTCTCTCCCCTCTATCAGTGACTCTCTCCCCTCTTTCAGTGTCACTCTCCCCTCTATCAGTGACTCTCCCCTCTATCAGTGTCACTCTCCCCTCTATCAGTGTCACTCTCCCCTCTATCAGTGTCACTCTCCCCTCTATCAGTGTCACTCTCCCCTCTATCAATGTCTCTCTCCCCTCTATCAATGACTCTCTCCCCTTTATCACTGACTCTCTCCCCTCTATCAGTGTCGCTCTCCCCTCTATCAGTGACTCTCTCCCCTCTATCAGTGACTCTCTCCGTTCTACCAGTGACTCTCTCCCCTCTATCAGTGACTCTCTCCCCTCTATCAGTGTCACTCTCCCCTTTATCAGTGATTCTCTCCCCTCTATCAATGTCACTCTCCCCTCTATCAGTGACTCTCTCCCCTCTATCAGTGACTCTCTCCGTTCTACCAGTGACTCTCTCCCCTCTATCAGTGACTCTCTCCCCTCTATCAGTGACTCTCTCCCCTCTGTCAGTGACTCTCTCCCCTCTATCAGTGACTCTCTCCCCTCCATCCGTGACTCTCTCCCCTCTATCAGTGATTCTCTCCCCTCTATCCGTGACTCTCTGCCCTCTATCAGTGACTCTCTCCCCTCTATCAGTGACTCTCTCCCCTCTATCAGTGACTCTCTCCCCTCTATCAGTGACTCTCTCCCCTCTATCAGTGACTCTATCCCCTCTATCAGTGACTCTCTCCCCTCTCTCAGTGACTCTCTCCCCTCTATCAGTAACTCTCTCCTTTCTATCAGTGACTCTCTCCCCTCTATCAGTGACTCTCTCCCCTCTATCAGTGACTCTCTCCCCTCTATCAGTGACTCTCTCCCCTCTATCAGTGACTCTATCCCCTCTATCAGTGACTCTCTCCCCTTTATCACTGACTCTCTCCCCTCTATCAGTGTCACTCTCCCCTCTATCAGTGTCGCTCTCCCCTCTATCAGTGACTCTCTCCCCTCTATCAGTGACTCTCTCCCCTCTATCAGTGACTCTCTCCCCTCTATCCGTGACTCTCTCCCCTCTATCAGTGACTCTCTCCCCTTTATCAGTGATTCTCTCCCCTCTATCCATGACTCTCTCCCCTCTATCAGTGACTCTCTCCCCTCTATCAGTGTCGCTCTCCCCTCTATCAGTGACTCTCTCCCCTCTATCAGTGACTCTCTCCCCTCTATCAGTGACTCTCTCCCCTCTATCAGTGACTCTCTCCCCTCTATCAGTGACTCTCTCCCCTCTATCAGTGACTCTCTCCCCTCTATCAGTGACTCTCTCCCCTCTATCAGTGACTCTCTCCCCTCTATCAGTGACTCTCTCCCCTCTATCAGTGTCGCTCTCCCCTCTATCAGTGATGCTCTCCCCTCTATCAGTGGCACTCTCCCCTTTATCAGTGACTCTCTCCCCTTTATCAGTGACGCTCTCCCCTCTATCAGTGACTCTCTCCCCTCTATCAGTGACTCTCTCCCCTCTATCAGTGACTCTCTCCCCTCTATCAGTGACTCTC
Organism: Pristiophorus japonicus; assembly: GCF_044704955.1. NCBI lineage: Eukaryota > Metazoa > Chordata > Chondrichthyes > Pristiophoridae > Pristiophorus > Pristiophorus japonicus. The sequence continues at coordinate 45,075,241 of NC_091992.1, read as the reverse complement.
TCCCCTCTATCAATGACTCTCTCCCCTCTATCAGTGTCACTCTCCCCTCTATCAGTGACTCTCTCCCCTCTGTCAGCGACTCTCTCCCCTCTATCAGCGACTCTCTCCCCTCTATCAGTGACTCTCTCCCCTCTATCAGTGACTCTCTCCCTCTTTCAGTGTCACACTCCCCTCTATCAGTGACTCTCTCCCCTCTGTCAGTGACTCTCTCCCTTCTATCAGTGGCACTCTCCCCTCTATCAGTGACTCTCTCCCTCTTTCAGTGTCACACTCCCCTCTATCAGTGACTCTCTCCCCTCTGTCAGTGACTCTCTCCCTTCTATCAGTGACACTCTCCCCTCTCTCTGTGACACTCTCCCCTCTATCAGTATCACTCTTCCTTCTATCAGTGACTCTCTCCCCTCTATCAGTAACTCTCTCTCCTCTATCAGTGTCTCGCTCCCCTCTATCAGTGTCACTCTCCCTTCCATCAGTGTCACTCTCCCCTCTATCGGTGACTCTCTCCCTTCTATCAGTGACTCTCTCCCCTCTATCAGTGTCACTCTCCCCTCTATCAGTGTCACTCTCCCCTCTATCAGTGTCACTCTCCCCTCTATCAGTGTCTCTCTCCCCTCTATCAGTATCACTCTTCCTTCTATCAGTGTCACTCTCCCCTCTATCAGTGACTCTCTCCCCTCTATCAGTGATGCTCTCCCCTCTATCAGTGTCTCGCTCCCCTCTATCAGTGTCACTCTCCCTTCCATCAGTGTCACTCTCCCCTCTATCAGTGTCGCTCTCCCCTCTTTCGGTGACTCTCTCCCTTCTATCAGTGACTCTCTCCCTTCTATCAGCGACTGTCTCCCCTCTATCAGTGACTCTCCCCCCTCTATCAGTGTCACTCTCCCTTCCATCAGTGTCACTCTCCCCTCTATCGGTGACTCTCTCCCTTCTATCAGTGACTCTCTCCCCCTATCAGTGTCACTCTCCCTTCTATCAGTGTCACTCTCCCCTCTATCAGTGACTCTCTCCCCTCTATCAGTGACTCTCTCCTCCTATCAGTGTCACTCTCCCCTCTATCAGTGTCACTCTCCCTTCTATCAGTGTCACTCTCCCCTCTATCAGTGAATCTCTCCCTTCCATCAGTGTCACTCTCCCTTCTATCATTGTCACTCTCCCCTCCATCAGTGACTCTCTCCCTTCTATCAGTGTCACTCTCCCCTCTCAGTGATTCTCTCCCCTTTATCAGTGATTCTCTCCCTTCTATCAGTGACTCTCTCCCCTCTATCAGTGTCGCTCTCCCCTCTATCAGTGACTCTCTCCCTTCTATCAGTGACTCTCTCCCTTCTATCAGTGACTCTCTCCCTTCTGTCAGTGACTCTCTCCCTTCTTTCAGTGACACTCTCCCCTCTATCAGTGACTCTCTCCCCTTTATCAGTGACTCTCTCCCCTCTATCAGTGTTACTCTCCCCTCTATCAGTGTCACTCTCCCCTCTATCAGTGTCACTCTCCCCTCTATCAGTGTCACTCTCCCCTTTATCAGTGACTCTCTCCCCTCTATCAGTGTTACTCTCCCCTCTATCAGTGTCACTCTCCCCTCTATCAGTGTCACTCTCCCCTCTATCAGTGTCACTCTCCCCTCTATCATTAACTCTCTCCCTTCTATCAGTGTCACTCTCCGCTCTATCAGTGTCACTCTCCCCTCTATCAGTGTCACTCTCCCCTCTGTGTCACTGTCCCCTCTATCAATGAGTGACTCTCTCTCCTCCATCAGTGACACACTCTGCCTTGTCTGAGTGTCGTGAATCAGCTATACTGAATGCTTTCCTTGATCTATGCATAATTATCCTGAAGATGGTGTTTTTTGAAGGTCACAAGGGTATTTTGAGACCGAGTGAAGAGTTTCACCTTCAATGTGTGTTTTCCTTGGGGTTTGTAGATTTGGTGAATTGTCTCACACTTAAAGTTAGCTGGTTCCTGTTGATATGGAGATCCTTGAATGTGTCACAGTTGGGGGTTCAGCATTTCTGCTCCCTTTGTGAGTTTAGCAACTGGCCTGTACATGTGAGGTTGCTCGTATCAGTGCCTTGATAAATCTCAGCACCTTGTCTCTCTGAACCTGCTCTCGACCAACCCTGCCGGGCGTGACCCATTACTACCTCGTCACGTCTAGATTAGAGGCAGCAGAATATCTCACCCCCACTGGAAATGTCCTGTGTGCAGGGCAGGCAATTAGTAATGAGTAACCCTCTCACTGCCAAAACTCAAACAGCATCTCCTCCTTAACCTTTCACTGCCAAGTCAGACAGTCTCAGTAATGTTAACCATCTCATTGCCAATGGGCAGCTTCCCTTTCTCCATAAATCTTCAGTCATTCCCTGTCAGTAGACCGATGCACCCTTCTCAGGTTGGCATCATGTGGCAGTACATGACTTCTTTATTAATTTTTTCTCCAATTACTTCCATGCTTCCCCCTTGGTAGGGTGCAGTTGTAGTCACCCTCTGGTATCTCACTGATGTGGCCATTGTTCATGGGTAAGCCCAGACAGTGGATGTTAGCAAGCTATTCAGCTGTGAGGGTCATCACAGTCAGGTCGTATCCAGTCCTTACCCACGATCACCTGTGCATCTCCAAGCAGGATTTCCTGGATAGTGATCAGGAGTTCCTACATAGTGATCAGGAATCACTGGGTAGCAATCAGGAGTCCTGAAGAGTGATCTGGAATCATCTCAGGATAGTTGAAACCCAGGATAATGTTTCTCTTCCTCACTAGCCCATAGATACTGAGGTCATTTGTAGCACCCTGACTGAGTACAGTCTGGGATCTATCTAATCTGTAGGGCTCAGTACCACACCAGGCAGTGGCTTCACTTTCTAATACTCCAAAGAGACAGATGTTTTTGTTAAAGGGGACACACATGATGCGACTGCCCCTTTCAGACTGAAACAGGATCCAAAATGTTTAGTTACGATATAAGTACCTATAGTCCTCTCATTACAAATTACCCTCCCATCCCACACACTCGCACACACTACAAGTCATTACTATTTATTCAGCAATATATCATCATGAAATTTTAAACACTGTGTTCCTCCCTTCAATACAAAACCCTGCCAGAACCAGAACTTTAGGCGTTGAGTGAAGAGTTGAACAGAGCAACCCTACACCTGGGAAACAATAGGAGGGCAGAGAGATTGCAGGCAATAGCAAGCAGGCTGAAATTGCAGGAACAAAACCGAACACTTCCCAGTCGATCATTGTGTGTGATTCAGTGGGAGGTCTGAATGGGTCATTAGTCTGATCTGTGTAAATTCTGACCCTGTTGTAACCTTTACAATTCAGTGTTTCTTCATACTGAGCTTTGAGCATTGTGTAGCTGTTTGCTGATTAAATTACATTTTATTCTCTATAGACTAGAAATGACAAGTGGCACGGTTCTTGCAGCAGCATTTAACGTATTTGCAACAAATTCCACTCCGTGCTGCTTTACACCAGCGTCAGGTTATTACAGTGGACAGAGAAAGACCATACAAAGCCACTAAGAGTTTGGGGGCGAATTTGACCCGGGCCCGGTTCGGGGCGCAAAATTTGAATTAAATAAAAGTTAATCGCCCGGCGGGAAGAAGAGGTTACTGACCCACAATTCGGCTCTTTAACTGAGAAAAATTGTCGGGGTGGTGTTGGCGCCTCCGCGGGGTGGTAACTGGGTGAGAGAGGGGCGGAAACGCGCCAATGTCACTCAGCACCGCCAATTTTTCTCTCTTAAAGGGGAGGGCCGCTGCAAACTATGCAGCCACTTCCGTGGTGCCGTCTGGGCCACCAGGGAGGGTTTTGGCCGGGAAAGTGGCCCGGCACCCAAGAGGGGGTGCAGGCAGCCCAACTGAACTAGCAACCGCCATTGTCGTGCTGACTGCAAAGTCAGCCAACAAAAATAAAGATGGCGGCCGCAGTGGCAGGCCCTCTCCTTTAAGGGCGAATGGAGCACCCCACTAAGCTGTCAATGGCATCGCCCTGCGTCAACCTCACTCCCGCGGGGCAATTTAACCTGCGGGGCGATAAGGGGTCGGCGTGCACCGTGACAACATCAGCGCGGTGTGTGCCACCGCTCGGGGCAAAAAGTAAGGGGCGTGGCGTCTGCTTCCGGACGGAAAATCCTTATCACCCCATTAGCACTCCCCAGAGGTGCTAACTGGCCTTTTGGAGAGGGACAATTTCGGCCCTTTTGTCTCCTCTTATCGAAAGCCCTAATTCTTCACTGTCTTTTAATTCAGAGCAGCTTCTTACACAAACACTTTGATTGTCTTTGTGACTATCTCATCATTGATCCATAAAGTGTAGACTGAAGTTGTCTTTTATGGTACCACAGTGAGGGAACTCGAAGGGTTCTCTTACATCTGAGGTAGGTCCATGAACATAAATATTTATTTACATCCGATGATTTAATGTTGATGATAACTGTGGGATTGTTTCCTATGTTTATACCTTCCCTCTCTGTAGGCATGAGCTGGCCCTGTCTGATGTTTACATAGTGGGGGAGCTGCACTCGATCGGCTTGCTCCCTGAGGGGATGGGACCCGCACAGACAACTGCCAGTCTTAGTGATTCCCAGCATTTTATATCTGGCCGAGCTGCTTGGTAAACCCACTGGCAGTAGCATAATATAGCGCCCCTTTAGAGGTGTGAACCACACTAACACCACAAGCACCGGCACAGGAAATGTGTAAACTGCATCAACACACTCTAACACATCACTATCAAATGAACACTTACCTGATATAGAGGGTGGGGAGACTCACTTCAGGTTACAGGCCTCAATTGCCTTGTGTAGCAATAGGGTATAGGGACCATTGGGACATCTTCAAAGCAACAGTATCGGTACAAAGATTCTAGCTATCTTTGGAAAAGTGACGCGTTCGTGCACCAGATGTTGGAGAATGTCAAATGTTCATCACGGAGACCAATGCTGTGCTGAAATGCATGGAGGTAAGTTCACTTACAAAGTGAGACACATTTAGCTATAATCAGCAGGAGGCCGCTGGGCAAACTGATCTGACTAGAGCTGTATCTGATCAGAGGGTCATCACTACAAGCAGCTGCGAATGTGGAGCTTGCAGATACTGGGGAGAGGTTGCTGCCTCTATTAGGAAGATCTGGCAGAGGTCTCAGAGCCGCTTCATACTGGTTTCAGCCAGGTACAGAATCACCTTCATCAGATGCAAACGGCTGTTGGTGAAAGGATTTAGAAACTGCAGGCAGACCAATGGATCGGACAGCAATGATTTGTCTGCAGAGATGTTTAGCCCAAGGAATAAAGCCTGGGAAGAATTGCTGAGGACACTGAGCCCGCCAATGGTTCAACAAATTCCTTGTACAGTGAATGCCACTGATTCTCCATCCGCACATTCTAACCCTCACATCCACATTTAGATTGAACTCCCCCACCCCCACCAATACTGCTGTGACAGGGCAATCTAAGGGTGACTGTTGGGAATTAGCAGGCCTTAGTAAAAATAACAGTTACATGGGGCAAGTCTTCAAAACAGAAAGATCAAGTATTCATTCAAATATTCATTCCAATTTAAAATACTCCACGTATTTTGTATATTATGGACAATTTGTTTGTTTGGAAGAACAATTAGTTCCCATAATGCCAGGGGAGAAACACTGTAATGGTCATTCATTTACATTCCTTTATCATTGAAATCCCAGTGAAATAAGGAACACTATAGGGCCTGAAATTGGTGACCTTGCCACCAACGGCCGCCGGCTGCCGTTGAGTTTTTTCACTGCTCTCCCCTCGGTTACAGGTTCCCCCAGGTCTGCAGCCGGCGGGAGGGGAGTACCGCCGGAAACCGTCCGGTGACAGCTGCTGGCGGCCAAGTCGCATAATGACCTCACGCCCGCTGAGCTACCATATTGGTGCAGGCAGGAGTCGGCGGCCGCAGGGGAAGGACCGCAGCATGGAGGCAGGTCTAACCACGACAGTATGTAAGAAGCCCTGCAAAAAAAGGTTAGTGAACATCTTGTAACATTTTTTTTCCAGCAATTCATCTATATGGGGTGCCTTGAAGGTGTTCCAGTGTTTTAAAAAAAATGTTAGGTCTTCCCCGCCCACCCCCCCTCCCTGGGCCCAACTCAATCCTCGGCGGCACTTTGGCGAAGATCACATTTGCTGCCGAGATTGGGAGCTGCCACCTGCTGCTGCCCAGATTAACGCGTAAGCCGTTATTTTGCCACTGGGTGGTACCCCCATCTCTTTCAGAGGAATCTTCCTGGCAAAGTACCGCCCGGTCTCTCGGCAGCCATCGGCGGTCCTTTGGGCGGCACTTGGGCGGGCCTTGGCTTTGACAAAGTTCGGGCCCAATTTGTGTATGAACAGATACATATTATGTAATACCAAGTTAAGCAGGGTGCAATGTGTGATATAGGGTATAGCATTTAAACTGTAACAGTTCAAGGAAAATATGGCGGTGAACCGTCACACTGACGGAATTGCCAGGCGGAGTGATTCCTTCAGTCCAAGAGTGGCTAGTGATGTCAGTGCCAATAACTGAATTGATCACCAAACTAACATTTGAAAGAACCAGTTGTGTGCAGCAGATCCATCTGCCAATACAAGAGCACATTCTGGCTGAAATTAATTCACATTCATGTGTAATTCCTTTTAATGGAGGATTTAACCTGTTTAAATTCGGCAGGAGTTTTGCGACGGCGATACGGTGTTGCGCCCCAATCTCCTTCGCCTGGAGCCTGGAGGTCGTGACATCATCGGCCTGCGCATCACCCTGGTAGCACCCCGGACCCTGCGTTCCCCCCCCCCCCCCACCCCCGCAGCATTGCCGGGCGAAAACACCGGCCAGCTGCAGGGGCATGCATCGGGCGGCCTGCCGCTTCAGGGGCGATTGTTAAAGGGGAGGTGGCCGAGGTAAGTGGGGAAAAACATTACCTTCTCTCCTGCAGGTTTTCTCGCGGGTTCCTGCCCGCGATCGATCAGCTCGGCACGCTGCCTGAGTACCGGGTCGGTCGGGCGGGATCGCGGCTGCCGTGGTGGAGAAGGCAAGTTTTTATTTTCTTTGCAGAGCCTGCAGTGATGGCGCTTCCCTTTAAGGGAGGGAGGGAACCTTTGAATGCGGCAGTGTTACATCACTGATTGCCTCGTTGAATACTAGATCCCCATCCCATGAGTGTCACTTGTTGTGAAAAAAAATTCCATCTGTCCTACAGACAAAACACATTGGGGTACAAATTGCCCCGGCCTAAAACAGGGCGCCCCCACCCCGTTTCGGTGATTTTTAACCGCAGCTGTGGTTCAGATCGACTCTTTTGCGAAATTCGGCTTTTGTTTTTTTTGTTTTGATCCGAAAGACGGTGTAAGTGGAGGCGGTGACCACTCCTGAGGGCCGAAAGTTGGGGGCAGTGCGGAGTCACTGCCGCGATGATGTCATCATGGCGCTGAGTTACCACGGCTCTCTCCTTCACTTAAAGGGGAGATCCTCCGCGATCTTTAAACTTCGGCCCACTGGGCCACCAGGGAGGGTTTCGGCTGGGCCAGCGGCCTGGCGCCCAAGAGGAGGTGCCAGGCTTCCTGTTGGCAGCCTGGCCGAACCTGGGGGCATAATTGTCGGGCCGACATGGCAGTTGGCCGACAAAAAAAAAAAACATGGCGGCAGAGGCAGTGCGCCCTCCCCTTTAAGGGAAGCCGCACTGCCGCTGCAGAAGGCCACAGTCTCACTGGACCTCTGAGAAAAAGCTTGTTTTGGCACCACCAGGCGGGCTGAAGATTTTCCATGGGGAATGTCGCCTTCGGGGGGATATTGGCGGGGCGCACAGTGATGACGCACTTAACACTGATTGGCAGCAGCGGAGCGGTAGGTGGGGAGTGGGACACCGCCGGGAAAACTCGGGAGGGCAATTGGGCTAGCAGCGGCCATTCCACCAGAAGCCGGCGGCCACTCCACTCCGCAGTGTGGCCGCTGATTTGCGGTGGTAACAGGCCTTAAGGAGAGGGGCAATTTTGGCCCCATTTCATTTTAAGAGGCAGTGACAACAGTCGTTGGGACCCAGAAGACCCAATAAAGCACAGCAGCGGCACACATTTTAACAAAAGATTTTTTTATTGGAATCGTGATGTACAAAAGAATTTGTGCTCCTTCACTTTCATTCTAAAAAAACCATCACAGGTGTTTCCGCTGTGACCTCACTCACTCCCAGCAGCACTGCAGACGCATGCCTGGAATCTCCCATTGCCCGCTCCTGCTCTCTCGACTCTGTGTGGAACTGTCCATTTGCTGTTGGTACAAGTGTGAGCAAATGGCTCTCGGGAGTTTGAATCTCTATCTTACCTTCATTGCCTCTGACTCCGAAACCGTTCATCGGGCGATTGCCCCATTTGTTTGCCTGCATAGATATTCATCCCGTGGGGCGATGCATTACCAGACAACTGGGGAGAGGGACTGCAGTAAAAATGAGGCTGGCAGAACTGGGAATGGTGGAGGTGCAAAGAAGGTTTTGGGGCAAGTGAGGTTGCACAGGTGTGGGGCAAACAGTGCAGCAAGGGCATGGAACAAATGGGGCAGGAGGAACGGGGCTACTGGGGTGATGAAGGAGTGAGGCAGTTTACCTTTTGAAAGGATTAAGGGGTGTGAGGGAATGTGTGAGACAGGGCTACAAGGGGAGGGGCAGAGAAGCCTGGAAGAGTGGGGCTGGTGGGGTTGGGGGATAGTATACCAAACAGGAATGAAAGATAAGGGTAGATGAACCAGAAGGGAGTGGCGCAGACAGAATTGTGAAACAAAAATGGAGACTAATCTCAAATACTGTGTTACCACTGGATTAGGAAGAACATGGGTGACATTCTCTATTGTTACAACAACAAGTAAAAAAATCTTACATTTATTTAGTGACTTTCACTCAAGGACATTCCAAAACACTTCACAGCCAATGAATTACTTTGAATCATTGTTGTTATTTGGGCACATGTGGTAAGGATGAAAGTCACTTTGAATTTCAGAGAAATCACTTCGACTGTAATCATAATCCAATCTAACCGCTTAAACAGATTTAAGCAGTTAACATCACCATAGCAACCCTTGCAAATGACACTTGGATATATGTGTTTACACACTACCCTGAGGAATGACAATTATGCCAAGATCATTGAGGTCACAGGGAGCTGGCACTATCCCAACGTAACTTTATAAATCAATAATATAAAATTAGTGGGCCTCTGAGGAAGAAATAAGAAGGATTATTTTTAATCAGTATGTTCTAATTGGAGTGAAGGATTCTGGGAAATCAAAGCTTTGGGTGTGAATTTCCTCGGGGCTTCTCCACTTCACCGCCGTAACGGCTTTCGCACATAAATGGAGTTTCTGCCGAAGTCACACTGAGGTTACAGCAGCAGAGGTGGAGAAGCTGCGAGGAGATTCACTCGCTTTGTCTACAATAGGCCCAGTGGCGATGTCAATTCTCGCTTTATGAATGGCAGGTGTCCTGTAACACATGCTTGATCTGAAATGTTGTTTTAAACCCACCCTCTGAAGCCCACCCCCACCTTGTTCTCTTTTACAACATTTGCTATTCCTGGGATTTCTGAGAGACTTTTGCTAAAACACTCCCAATTTTGTCTATCTCTGATGGCAAGCTTTTGCTGTGCACTAACAACATACTTTAGAGCCTCTAGGAATATTGCTCTGTGCAAGCAAAGTGCGATAAAAAAATAGATGAGAAAGCGAGTGAACAAAACCAGTAGAGAGCACAAGTGGAGCTTAAAGACCCCTATCTAATGCTACTTGTGCCTCGACCCCCTCATACCCAAGAATAAACAAGCAAAACTCCAGAATAGTCATCCATCCTCACAGCTTCACCTTTCAACTTTAGCCTGCTGTCTCTCCTCCGCCCCCCCCCTCCCCCACTCCCTTCTCCTCACAGGGTGAAAAGGAACTATTGTGTCTCATAGAGTATTTGAGGACCTCAATCTGCACCTATAGCCTCCAATCTCTTTCCCAATCAGATATCTACCCAACTTTATTTGGAAAGAGTTAATTAGCATACCATCAGCTAATTGTGCAGAGAATCCAATCCATGTATCTAACACTTGGGGGGGGGGGGGGGGGGGAAAGTTTTATTTTGTTAATAACTTTTTTTATTGGATTTCCAAAAACGCTTTCTAAACTCTAGCTTTGCTTTAGTTCAGTGTTCACAGTCTGAGTCAAATATCCTGCTCATGTTGTGACAACATTTCTGTCTGTTTAACACTTTAATGCTATCTATTTGTCAGAGTTGGTTCAGTGTTAGCACTCTCGCTTCTGAGTCAGAAGGTCGCGGGTTCAATTCCCATTTCAAAGACTTAAGCACATAACTTAGGCTGACTTTAAACTGAGGCCCTGACTATCCTCTCAGGTGGTTGTGAAAGATCCACTTTGGCAGAAAAAAATAGAAAAGCAATTTATAATTTAAATGGAGAAAAATTGCAAAGTGCTGCAGTACAGAGGGACCTGGGGTTCCTTGTGCCTGAAACTCAAAACGTTAGTATGCAAGTAATCAAGAAGGCAAATGAAATATTGGCCTTTATTGCAAGGGGGATAGAGTATAAAAACAGAGAAGTTCTGCGACAACTGTACAGGGTATTGGTGAGGCCACATCTAGATTACTACGTACAGTTTTGGTCTCTGTATTTAAGGAAGGATATACTTGCATTGGAGGCTGCTCAGAGAAAGTTCACTAGGTTGATTCTGGAGATGAAGAGGTTGACTTATGAAGGTAGGTTGGACCTATACTCATTGGAGTTCAGAAGAATGAGAGGTGATCTTATCGAAACATATAAGTTAATGAGGGGGCTCGACAAGATGAATACAGAGAGGATATTTCCACTCATAGGGGAAACTAAAAGTAGGGGACATAGTCTCAGAATAAGGGGCCACCCATTTAAAAATGAGATGAGGAGGAATTTCTTTTCTCAGAGGGTTATAAATCTGTGGAATTCTCTGCCCCAGAGAGCTGTGGAGGCTGGGTCATTGAATATATTTAAGGCGGAGAAGGACAGATTTCTGAGTGATAAGGGAATAAGGGGTTATGGGAAGCGGGCAGGGAAGTGGAGCTGAGTCCATGATCAGATCAGCCATGATATTAAATGGCAGAGCAGGCTCAAGGGGCTAAATGGCCTACTCCTGCTCCTATTTCTTATGTTCTTAAGTTCTATGACTCTTTTCGAAGATGATCAGGAGAATTCTCCCAATGTGCTAGCCAATATTTATCCCACAACCAACATCACTAAAACAAAGCAGATTATCTGGTCATTGCTGTTTATAGGACCTTGCTGTATGCAAATTGGCTTCCACATATCCCTACAGTGAATACATTTCAAAAGTATTTGGAAAGCATTTTGGGATATCCTGAGGTCATAAAAGGTATTATATAAATTCAAGTTCTTTATTTACCTATATGTTTTTTCTCCAATGATAAGTCATGCTCTTTGAGTCTCTGTCCTTTGAACCATATCCAACCCATCAATATCTCATAGTAGTCAGAATACCCAAAATTGCAAATCCCCTGATCTGTACAACTTTAGAATTAAATATCCTGGAACTATACTCTGATATTTGATTCACTTTATTGATAACAGCCTCAAATTGACTGAACACTTTCAATGAATGGCCAATAATTACTCAAAATCCTTTTCTGCTTTACCTTTGTTGAAGGCCACCCTTTCATGATGAACGGACTGGGATACATTATCGGCACTACCTGCTTCACGCCCCAGTATAACTTTCAGCAATTTGGTGCACGCTTCCCCATGATTTCCCATCCTTTAAAATGAATGGACAGAAAATCAGGGAGTGCATGTCCAAATTCCCAATATATGCTCCCTCTATGCAAAGCCGTGCATCAGGAAAGTTGAAGATGAAAATTTACCTCACTGTTTTCTATTTCTAGGTGTATTCATTTACAGTTATCTCTATTAAAATTTATCTGTCGTTCCTTTGTCCATGAATTTAGCAGCGGGAGAAATGGGATTAGATTGAAGAGCAAGCACTGGCCCAGGCACAATAGATCTTTGAGAAGCAACAGTCTGTGCCTCACTGACATCTTGGTTTCCTTAGAGAGGGTAGTTAGACCACTGGACTGGAGTTATCCAGCCAATATAATTGACTTGGAGTTTTAGAAGATGTTTGATAATGTGAGACATTGAAAGTAGTTGACCCATGAAATGAATGGCAAATTACCCGTTGGATTCAAAACTAACTTAACAATCCTTCTGTTTAATTGATCACAATCTCTCTGTAGGCTGTTTATTTCCCTGATATTTATCACGTGATCAGAAAGTTTTAGAAAATGATTATATATGGGAAACACTCCCCTGTAACTCCATCAAGAATATTACAATCAAAAAGCACCCAGAACAGACGTCACAGAGCTCTGCTACTACTCCCAGACTAACACCCCCCAAAACTAAGCTGCTTCCATTGCTCACTACCTTTAGTTTCCTACTGCCAATCCATTTTTCAATCCAGAGACTCATTTCCCATTCCTTCCATGAGTCTTAACTGCTTTCAATAGTTTCATATTACCAAACACCTTCTAAAAATGCAGACCCATTATATTCCCTGATAGCTAAGTCCAATAGTTACCTCCTCAAAGAATTCCAGAAGATTAGTGAGCTATGACCGATTGCTTCTAAATTCATGCTGACTGCTTCCTTTAGCCTCTGTGCTTTTTAGTTAAGCAGTGAAAGCATCCCATGTAATGTCCTCAAACATTTACCCATTATACGTTAGGCTAGCTGGCCTGTAAGTTTTAGGTTTATCACTCTTAAATGCCAACTTGGCTCAGTTGATAGCACTCTTGTCTCGGAATCAGCAGGTTGTTGGCTCAAGCAGCCCCCCAGAACCTAAGCACAGCAATCTAGCTTAATACTCAATGCTGAGGGAGAGCTGCATTGACAGAGGTGCTGTCTTTCAGATGAGATATTAAACTGAGCCCCCGTCTGCCTGCTCAAGGGAGAATAAAATATTCCACCAGGAAGAGCAGGGGAGTTCTCACAATATTGTGGCCAATGATTCTTCTTAAAATTGACACGACCCAACTACATTATCTGGTTATTTATCTCATTTAATGTTTGAGGAAGTTTGCTGTGTATAAATTGGCTGCTGCAATGGTGCAGTATCAGGAGGGGATACAGCGCTGGAGGAGAGTGCAGAGGCAAATTGCAATGAAGTTGTGAAGAAATGTATAAGATAAGGATGGGGATATTGAAAACAATGCATTGAGGTCCTGTTCCATGGGTGCCAGCAGCTCTTCCGTATCTCACTCAAGAGGGCAGTCTAATCAGTGAGTTAGCACCATATTTGCCAATGGGGAGGTATCACTGACATTTTAAACACATTCCCTTTCCAGCAGGACCCACTGCATAGGATCTCTGGCTGATGTTCCCTTCCTTGTGCCAGGTACAGAGAAGCCACAGTCAGAAATGTTACTGTTAACCTGGCTAAGATTAACAGTGCAGAGTAAGGGACTAAACCTGGGGACCATCTTTGTCTGTATGCCTTAATACTGCACTAGGTGCTACAGAGCTGTGGGGCAGCTGCATATGTATATGTAATTCCTCAAATTGTTAAATCATTTACATCTCTGTGCAGAAGCTGCTGTAAAGCCAATACAGGTTTGAAGCAGGGGGTAAACGTGAATTTTTAATTTTAGAGCTTTCATTTTATTCAGATTTGTTTGAACTAGCAGATCCTCCATGGCATTGCTCACCAGAAGCCTCAGGTCAGGAGCACAGCTGATCTAAATATTCAAATCCAGGTCAATGTAGCCACTTGTAAGCTGCTGAATTAATTCACAGGACAGTTCGAACTACTTGTAAATTTCAGGCTGCCGGTGAGTGACTTGCTTCCCATTTTTTTTAAAGATAGTTTTGAATCTGTAACAAGATGTGACACTTTGAAATGTGACATCTGGTGTGTAACAGATACACTCTAGATGCCAGCCTTTATCTTGTGTCATTCCAGGTCAGAAGGCAGACTAGTTGCCCAGTTTTGTTTGTTGGTCAATTGAGGGTCAGTTAAGAAGCAACAGATATTCTGGTTCCAGTATTAATTGCGACACAAAAACTTGCAAAAGCAGATGGAAGTGCAGCTTTTTTTTATAGAAGGCATATGCCAAATGGGACAAGGTCTGCCCTGTATATGCACACCTGGGACGGGTTCTCTCATGTGTGCGCATATGAGACAGGTCCACTTCCATATGCAAAAATGTAAGTTGGCCCCACTGATGCATTTGTAAATGTAAGATGTTTCCTTTCATGCATGCACACCATTTTTATTGACACAGCAGTTATAAAATGAACATTTACTGACCGGCTTTTGTTCCTGGAAATGATCAGGTGGCCACTCCCCAGACCAGACTGATCAGTTCAAAGGCAAGTAGCCACCACATTGGCAGGCACCATAGGGAAATCTCTATCAAATTGATTTCCAGAGATTGAGTGGAGTACTGGGCCTGTCCAGTCTTGCATTCTGAATGCCAGAGGCAGATTTTTAAGCAAATACTGTATTGTTTCATTTCAGGATGGCTTTGCGAGTCTGCACGAGCTCCACCAGTGGTTATCTGGATCAGTTCGATGATGAAATGTGCCAGACTCAACCAGAACTGAGCCAGACTAAGGTGAACTGAAGGAAAGCAATATTGATATGATTGGATGTGAGGATATTGTCCAGTTTCTTTGCACTGACCTACACTCATTGGCCATCTGTAGGAACTCGTACCATTGGCCCAGTATAGATCAGTGGAAACTCCTCCTTTTCAGGGCTGCTCATCTCCAGTTCATTGACTACATCAGAAAGCAGATCAATAACAAATGTAAAAAAATCACCAAGTCTCTCAGATACCCATTCAATCTCTTTCATGGTTATAATCAAGGCCAGTAGCTATGGTCTTCATGGAATATGACAGATTTGTAGAATAACATCCCCCCCCTCCCAAAAAAACCCAGCTAAAATAGTGGAAAATCCCATGTAGTAAAAAGGGAATTTGACTTATTCAGCCGTGGCAAATCTTGCTTATATTCAATAATGTTAACCAGATAGTGAGAGGTGTTGATCCTACAGCCAGTCGTTTGCATTCATGTTGCTAAACCAGGCATGAGATCTCCATCTTCTGTTTCGATAACTATACTGGTTGGCTACTGAGCAACTTGGGGAGCCCAGCTTGAAAATCTGTTTTGTCCCCAAACCAATATTTCCCATCTAATCGCTCATTTCGTTTTTTCTTTCCGTTCCTGATGAGTTGTTATGACATGGTTCTGCCCGACGATGCGTCATTCCGTCCTCCCCCACGAGCAGCTCTGTGTTTGATTTGCACGGAGCAACTTTCTGGAAGGGCCGTGCATATTCCTATCGGTAGGGCGGCTGCTTCTGCACCGGGTAGGCCCGCTGAAGCTTAAATGGCCGCGGAGTCCATATCGGGAGCTGTCCCAGCATGCGCAGGCCTGAGCGCAGGCCCTGGGGCGCGAATGGAGTGTTGGGCCGCGAGACCGCGGGCTGGCACTCGCGCGAGCTGAGGGGGGGCAGGTTCTTGCTCTGAGGAAGAGGTGAAGGCACAGAGAAGGGATTCGCGGCCTCGGAGGTCACGACGATGGTGGGTGTGAAGCCGTAGCGCAGGTGCAGTACGTGGCCCGCGGGTCCATTTTGGTGCCTGGGAGGGACGTTGTGCGAAGCCACTCGCTGTTCCAGCCGCTGTTGCACCAGCTGCTGCTTCTTTTTGTCCTTTTTAATCAGGTCCTGCAGTTTCTCCACTTGCGTTTTTCTCATGTGGCAAAGTTTCCTTGTCCTGTGGAACCTCTCCAGGAAGCCCTCCAGTGACACCTTACCAGCCAGGAATGTGTCAGTGATTTCCTGTGAAGAAAAACAGTCTCATTATATAATGTCATCCTGTTGCAGAGACTCTGGTAAGGCAGGGCCCGAAGATATGTAGACCTGGTCTGCTGGAGGAAGTGAGGCAGAGCAGGTGTTGGTGACCCCTGCTCCTGAGCCTGTCAAAGTATCTAGGGAGCAGGAAGAGGTCAACTCATTATAATATTGTACCTTCATTCTACAGTAGAACTGGGGTGTAACTGGACTTAACTGCAACACGACAGGTATCTCAGCAAATCTAGCCTGAAGACATGGAAATAAAAGCCCAGGATTGGCACTGCAATGCCAGTAAATCCAGTGCATGCACCAACTCCAGGTCACAATGTGGCAGCTGAGTTGAGTTGCAGTGGAAGTGCTCAGTCTGCTGTTGCTATGGTTTCTAGCAGTGAAGTTGCCTCCTACTTATTGTCACTGGGGTGCAGCCAGGATGTGACTTTTGTGCACATGTAAATACAACTGCAGATAATTAAAAGAAACAAACAGGGAGCCACAGGTTGTCTCTGCCTGCGGTTTTGAACTATACTCCCTGTACCATGGCAATAAACCACCTGAAAGTTTTTCAGAGCTACAGATACATTGATGGGTGAAATAACACAGATTTGTTTTAAAAGGCCCAGAAACTACTGATGAACAAACTCAGACTCATTGATGAATTGCTTTGAGCCGATTCCCAGATTTTATTCCCCCACCATGTTTTCTCTTCCTATCCTGACTCATGTTGTGGTATCAATCCCTGAGTGCAGGTTTCCTTCTGGTATGTGTGAGTGGACAGTAAATGTTCAAAGATGATCAAATAGAGGAACACTACAGCAATGGGATGACATCAGCCCTTTTCAATCAAGCCCTCACTTGATGCCCATAAATAAGTACTTTCCAACCTGGGTCACTGGACAGTAATATGGGAGCGGGAACCTAGGTTGCTCATTGCTCCTCCCCAACTTAAAGAAATTATAGAACCCTTACATTGCCATCCTAACTGAGACTAGCTAAATTAGCACAGACCAAAGGCTGACCCATAACCAGACACCCAATCATATAGTGAGCAGAAACCAAAACCTGTGGCAAATGGGACACCAAACCCTCCCACAATCAGTCACCAAATCCTACAGCAACCGGACACCCAACCCCACAGCAACCAGACATCCAACCTAGGGCACCTAGTAGACAGAGATGGTTTACATCCAACCAAGGGAAAGCTGAATGCAATCAGAAATGCATCCACTCCTAAGAATGTCTCTGAACTTTGATCATTTGTGCATCTTTTGAATGAGCTGTTGAGAAAACAGGTCCCTTGGAAGTGGTGAAAAGAATGCAACACAGCATTCAAAGAGTGTGAAAGCCAGTTAGTAGAGAGTACCATGTTAGTTCATGATGTATATAAGGAGGTCAAGCTAGCATGTGACACCTCACCTCAGTGTTGGGGCAGTGATCTCTCATGTATTACTTAGTGGGGAGGATTGCTTTTGCTTCACGCACACTCAGTGCCAGTGAGCGGAATTCTGCACAGATCGAAAGGGAAGCTTTATCATTGATTTCTGGGGCCAAGAAGTTTCACAAATACTTGTCTGGTCATAAGTTTACCATAGTTACTGACCATAAGCATCTGACAGGAATCCTCCATCCAAAGTCCCCAGTTCCAACCTTAGCTGCAGCTCGAATGCAGAGATGGGCTTTGATTTTGTCAGTATATACATATGACATTGAGTACAGATGATCAGCTGATCACAGTAATGCTGATGCTATGTCCAGATTGCAATCCCCATCACAAGTTACACCCAATAGGGAAGAAGTGTTCTATTTCTCATACATTGATGAACTGCCAGTTACAGCTGAAGAGATTGGTAGGGCAACCAAACGTGACCCAGTTATGTCAAAGGTGTATGATTGCATAGCAAATGGATGACCAAACCAGGTATCAGATATTCATCCATACTTTGTTCATAGAAATGAATTGTCAGTGGATAACGACTGTATCATGTGGGTGGCAAGAGTGTTTATCCCAAATAGGTTCAGGTCCAAATTGTTAGGAGATCTTCATGACCAGCATCTGGGAATGTGCTTGATCAAGAGTTTTGCATGCAGTTACTTATGGTGGCCTGGTTTAGATAAAGATATAGAGTACATCGTGAGTCAGTGTATGGCATGTCAATCAGTAAGCAAGAAACCACCATCAGTACCATTCCAGCCATGGAAATGACCTCCCAGGGTGCGGCAAGGGTTACATGTAGATTTTGCTGAGCTAGAAGGACAACAATTGTTCATAGTGATAGATAATCATGCGAAGTGGGTAGAGGTGTTTCCAATGCAGATAATAACAAGCAAAACACTAGACAATTTGCAAAGATTGTTTTCTTCATCCTAGAAGAAATTGTGCCTGATAATGGGTCGTAATTTTGTTCAGAAGAGTTCACACAGTTCATGAGCAGAAACGGTATGAAACATACCAAAGTTCTACCATACCACCCTGCTTCAAATGGTGCAGCAAAGCACACAGTACAAATTGTCAAACTTGCTCTCATCAAGCAAATGTTGGATCTAAATCCAAAGAAATGTCAGTTGTCATTGAACCACAAACTGGCAATTTTTTTGATTACCTATCGGAATACTCCTCATACCACTAATGGTAGAAATCACAGCAGAGTTGTTTCTCAAACGACAGCCATGAACCATGTTTTCGTTGTTAATGCTAAACTTGGCATAGTCAGTAGAAGAGAAGGCAGAAAGATAGTCATGATAAAGATAGAGTAAGGGAGAGAAGTGTGAAGTTGAACTAGAAAGTTAGAGGAAGAACGATCACCATAAATGGTTAAAGTGGTTACCAGGAAGAGTAGTGAAGATATGTGGCCCCCATATATTTGGTCAAGATGTTTGATCATGGAAAGGTTAGGTTTGTGGAAGATGTTAAAAGTTGGGATGATTCAATTTATTCTGATGAGTCACATAGTCTAGTTACAAGTAGAGTACCAATAGCAAATCCTTGATCAGATGTACCAGAAACAAATCCAAGAGAAAGTCAGAATTTAAGTCAGAGTCTGAGTCAGGCAGACAAACAGTCTGAAAGTTCTGTTTAAGAAACAGAAAACATAAGAACATAAGAAATAGGAGCAGGAGTAGGCCATTTGGCCCCTCGAGCCTGCTCCATAATTCAATAAGATCATGGCTGATCTGATTCTGGCCTCAACTCCACTTCCCTGCCCATTCCCCATAATCCTTGACTCCCTTATCATTCAAAAATGTGTCTATCTCCACCTTCAATATGTTCAAAGACCCAGCCTCCACAGCTCTCTGGGATAGAGAATCCCAAAGCTTCACATCCCCCTGAAAGAAGAAATTCCTCCTAATTTCTGTTTTATATGGGCGACCCCTTATTCTGAAACTCTACCCCCTTGTTCTAGATTCCCCCATGAGGGAACATCCTCTCTGCATCAACCCTGTCAAGCGCCCTCAGAATCTTATATGTTTCAATAAGAACACCTCTCATTCTTCTAAACTCCAAGGAGTATAGGTCCAACCTGCTCAACCTTTCTTCATGTGACAACCCTTTCATCTCAGGAATCAACCGCGTGAACCTTCTCTGAACTGCCTTCAATGCAAGTATATCCCTCCTTAAATATGGAGACCAAAACTGCATGCAGTACTCTAGATGTCGTCTTACTAACGCCCTGTACAATTATAGCAGGATTTCCCTACGTTTATACCCCATCCCCTTTGCAATAAAGACCAGCATTCCATTTGCCTACCTGATTATTTGCTGTACCTGCATGCTAACGTTTTGTGTTTCATGCACAAGAAACCCCAAACCCCTCTGTACTGCAGCATTTTGTAATCGCTCCCCATTTAAATAATAATTTGCTTTTTTATTTTTCCTACCAAAGTGGATAACCTCACATCATTATACTCCATCTGCCACATTTTTGCCCACCCACTGAGCCTATCTATATCCCTTTGTAGATTCGTTGCATCATCCTCACAACTTGCTTTCTCACCTATCTTTGTATTATCAGCAAATTTGGCTATGTTACACTCGGTCCCTTCATCCAAGTCATTAATATAAATTGTAAATAGTTGAGGTCCCAGTATTGATCCCTGTTGCACCCCACTAGTTATAGTTTGCCAACCTGAAAATTACCCATTTATCCCGACTCTCTGTTTTCTGTTGGTTAGCCAATCCTCTATCCATGCTAATATATTACCCCCAACCCCTTGAGCACTTATCTTGTGCAGTAACTTTTTGTGTGGCACCTTATCGAATGCTTTCTGGAAATCCAAATATACAACATCAACTGGTTCTCCTTTATCCACTCTGCTCGTTACATCCTCAAAGAACTCCAGCACATTTGTCAAACATGACTTCCCTTTCATAAAACCATGCTGACTCTGTTTGACTACATTATGATTTTCTAAATGTCCTGCTACTACTTCTTTAATGATGGGCTCCAGCATTTTCTCAATGGCAGATGTTAGGCTAACTGGTCTATAGTTTCCTGCTTTTTGTTTCCCTCCTTTCTTAAATAGAATGGTTAAGTTTAATCTGTAAGTATGGAAAATAAGTTCATATTTTTTGTTTGTTATAAAATTCTATAATTGAATTTGGAAACATAAAATAGGTTCCATTTGAGATATGTATATCAAGATTTGTGTATACCATGCAAGTCATGTACAATGATTATTTGCTGTGATTAACTTCTTCAATAAGGAGGGAGAAGTGTTGTAGAGCCAACTAGTGGACTACTGATGTAATAATAAAGCCATGTGCTCTGCAGTTCTAGTTGTGAGTTGTATGTATTTACTGTGTCTCAAGATATCACACAGCCCTCCAGCAATCCGACGCACAACCCCCACAGCAATCAGACGCACAACCCCTTCAGCAATCAGACGCACAACCCTGCAGCAATCAGACACCAAACCCTGCAGCAATCAGACACCAAACCCTGCAGCAATCAGACACCCAACCCTGCAGCAATCAGACACCCAACCCTGCAGCAATCAGACACCCAACCCTGCAGCAATCAGACACCCAACCCTGCAGCAATCAGACACCCAACCCTGCAGCAATCAGACACCCAACCCTGCAGCAATCAGACACCCAACCCTGCAGCAATCAGACACCCAACCCTGCAGCAATCAGACACCCAACCCTGCAGCAATCAGACACCCAACCCTGCAGCAATCAGACACCCAACCCTGCAGCAATCAGACACCCAACCCTGCAGCAATCAGACACCCAACCCTGCAGCAATCAGACACCCAACCCTGCAGCAATCAGACACCCAACCCTGCAGCAATCAGACACCCAACCCTGCAGCAATCAGACACCCAACCCTGCAGCAATCAGACACCCAACCCTGCAGCAATCAGACACCCAACCCTGCAGCAATCAGACACCCAACCCTGCAGCAATCAGACACCCAACCCTGCAGCAATCAGACACCCAACCCCGCAGCAATCAGACACCCAACCCCGCAGCAATCAGACACCCAACTCCGCAGCAATCAGACACCAAACCCTACCGCAATCAGACACCAAACCCTACCGCAATCAGACACCAAACCCTACAGCAATCAGACACCCAACTCTACAGCAATCAGACACCCAACTCTACAGCAATCAGACACCCAACTCTACAGCAATCAGACACCAAACCCTACAGCAATCAGACACCAAACCCTACAGCAATCAGACACCAAACCCTACAGCAATCAGACACCCAACTCTACAGCAATCAGACACCCAACTCTACAGCAATCCGACACCAAACCCTACAGCAATCAGACACCAAACCCTACAGCAATCAGACACCAAACCCTACAGCAATCAGACACCAAACCCTACAGCAATCAGACACCAAACCCTACAGCAATCAGACACCCAACTCTACAGCAATCCGACACCAAACTCTACAGCAATCCGACACCAAACCCTACAGCAATCAGACACCAAACCCTACAGCAATCAGACACCAAACCCTACAGCAATCAGACACCAAACCCTACAGCAATCAGACACCCAACTCTACAGCAATCCGACACCAAACTCTACAGCAATCCGACACCAAACCCTACAGCAATCCGACACCAAACCCTACAGCAATCCGACACCAAACCCTACAGCAATCAGACACCCAACTCTACAGCAATCAGACACCCAACTCTACAGCAATCAGACACCCAACTCTACAGCAATCAGACACCCAACTCTACAGCAATCAGACACCAAACCCTACAGCAATCAGACACCAAACCCTACAGCAATCAGACACCAAACCCGACAGCAATCAGACACCAAACCCGACAGCAATCCGACACACAACCCGACAGCAATCCGACACACAACCCCACACCAATCAGACACACAACCCCACACCAATCCGACACACAACCCCACACCAATCAGACACACAACCCCACACCAATCAGACACACAACCCCACACCAATCAGACACACAACCCCACACCAATCAGACACACAACCCCGCACCAATCAGACACACAACCCCGCACCAATCAGACACACAACCCCGCACCAATCAGACACACAACCCCGCACCAATCAGACACACAACCCTGCAGCAATCAAACACCAACCTTACAACGCTCAGAAGCCAACCAAATAGCACTCAGACGCCAAGCCTTCTAAGCCTTATACCTAACCCTATAGCCTTAAGTCACCAAGCCCTACAACAACTGGGCATCAAACCAGACAGCAATCAGATACCCCATCCTACAATGGAAGTGTGCCAATTAAGGGGAGGGCAGGAATGAGTATCAACACATAAACATAATAGCTTACAAATCTCTGTAATAAATGAAGGAAAATCTTCCAAATCTTTGCCACAATCCGTGTACACATGTGATATCATGTTGGGTATACCTGCACCCTAGATTTTGACAAGGCTGTGTCCCACTGCACTCTCAGTTTAACTACGTATCATAGAATTATACTCAGGGCTACCTGTGAGGTTACAGGTTTATTTGGACAGTGTCAGTATTTTGAAGCTGGTTTTCCTGTTCGGCCTATATGGTAGATTTCCTGCTCACCCATTTACACAATGAAAGGCGGAGACAAAAATAATTTTCTTTACTAGTAAAGAAAATATAATCAAACAGAGGTGTAACTCAGACCAGAAACATTGTTTTAAACAGCAGCAGAAACAGCCAACTCATGATTCGGAGTAGCGAGCAGGGGGAGGGGAATCACTTCCTGTATGAAATATGGTGCAAGTAACAAACTGAAATAACTGTCCTTCCTGTACATGAATGCTCTGCAGCCGGGAAATGTGTGTGATATCTGGTGCAAAGCAGCACTCAGATAAAGGGTGGGGACTAGGTGGACCACAGCTTCCTGAGATAACAAAGCACAGTCTGTGTCTTGCCCAACTCTGTTCTCTTCAAGGTATTAGCTTTAGTTTGTATAATGAGATTGAAATATTGCTGTTTTTTGTAAACATTTATTTTAGAAAACAGTCTCCAAGTCATTGCAGATTGTAGCTGGTCTGTTGAAAAGTGCATATGATAAGCAGTTACTTATTCCGTTTTTCTAGTCATCAGTGCCTCACTTTTCGTCTTCAGTGTGGGGTTTCATCGACCTCAAGATGCTCCCAGCAGGTGCTGAAGATGAATATCTAGGGCTAGGTTTCCTCATGTGTCTGGGATTACTATTCTGCACCAGAGTTTCGTATAAAAGATAACTGCCATTTGCAGTGGACTGGGCTTTCGCTGCTAGTTAGGCCTGTCAGAGGGAGGTACTGAGCACATGTCAATCAGGAGGGAGCAGTAATCAACACACAAGCTAACTTGGGCTGATCTTGTGGAGTTCTAACATTGGGCTGCACGGAATTGATAAGAACAAATAATAAGGATTGTCATCACTGCATATCACAGCTATAGACTTTAACTGTTGGAAGGAAATGTTGGAAAACTCCTTTTGGTACACGTTAAATTTTAGGCATTTGATATGAATCTCATGAATTTCAACCAAGCCTCACTTTTGCTTACTGAACTTTCACAATATATGAATAATTAGACAGCATGTCGGACTATTAATGAGCCTTCTGTTTGTCCAGGGTGGAAAGGCTGAGGCAACTAGAAGAACACGGCAGTGGCGAAGGCCTAGGACAGAGTGGGAGCAAGTGCAACTCTCGACGCAGCGCTGATAGAAACATAGAAATTGGTGCAGGAGTAGGCTATTCGGCCCTTCAAGCCTGCACCACCATTCAATATGATCATGGCTGATCATGCACTTCAGTACCCCATTCCTGCTTTCTCTCCAGACCCCGTGATCCCTTTAGCCATAAGGGGCACATCTAACTCCCTTTTGAATATATCTAACAAACTGGCCTCAACAACTTTCTGTGGTAGAGAATTCCACATGCTCACAACTCTCTGAGTGAAGAAATTTCTCCTCATCTTGGTCCTAAATGGCTTACCCCTTATCCTTGGACCCTGGTTCTGGACTTCCCCAACATCGGGAACATTCTTCCTGCATCTAACCTGTCCAATCCCGTCAGAATTTTATATGTTCCTATGAGTTATATGAAATACTGACAAAGCATGCAGATGCTTGTTTATTATAATTTGTGGAAATACTTTAATTCTGAAAAGGTATAAATGATCCACCCTTCATTCTACACCTCTTGATTGAACATAATCATCTTGTATAGTGTTTAAGAAATAGACTTGTATTACACTTCAGATGATGTATGTCACACCTACATTTCAAACATATCAATGTAACGTGGGAGGATAATAAACAACTACAATTATAGTTGGAGATAAAGTTGAAATAATTGCTAATATTTATGGTCTGCACCAGTTTTCCCATTTTCAAAACCAGTAAATGATAAAGATTTGTTGTTTAAAGTAATATTTAAATTGCTTTTATGTTTGAAAAAATGAATACCCTCTGTAAAACTTGGAGGTGGATAAGGAATTGTCTTAAAGAGATAAAACAACTGCTGACTGCTTCCTTTAGTTACAACTAGTAACAGGAGTGATACCAGGCTGGGGTGTTACACTGAGTGGCATACCTCTGGGATCGCTAACGGGACCTTACTGTTTTGGACCTACGTAAATAATCTGGATTCAAAAACATATGCAAGTTAGTCAAACTTGTTGATACAACTAAAAGTGGGGCGGTGGGGGTGGGGGAGGTAATCTGTCTAATCTGATGATATAGCCAAGTAACTATGGAAGAACTTGGACAAATTTTGGAAGTGGGCAAAACTATGGCAAGTGAAATTCAATACAGATGAGTGCAAGGTATTATACATTGGAAGAAATGGACCTTACAATAGTGCAGCCCTGTCACTGTGTGACTGACTGCCGCCAAGAATAATAAATTACATTTACATAGTGTCTTTAATATAGAAAATACCCCAGGGTGCTTTCCTGATTGGGTAAGGGAGAAATGAACATCAAGCCAAAGAAAGAGATATTGGTCAAAAGGGTGAACTGGAACGAGAGTCTTAAAGGAGAAAAGAGTGGTAGAGAAGTAGATGGGTTCAGGGAAAGAATTGTGAACTGCAAGGCATGAGGCCTAAAGTCATGGTCGCTAATGGTGGGATGAAGAGAGGGAGTTGCACAGGAAACCGAAGCCAGAGGACTGGAGAGTTGGGGGGAGGGGAGGGGGGGGGCTGGATTGTAGGGTTGGAGGCGGCTGCAGAGATAGGGAGGGTGAGGCCATGCAGGCACTTGAAAAAAAAGACATTTACATTGAAGGTGTTGGGGGACTGGGAGTCAATGTAGGCCTGCAAGGACAGGGGTGATGGGCTAGAGGAATTTGTGGCTCATCCAAGATTGGATGTAGGACATGCAGTCTGACAACACAGATGCAGTGGAGGGGTTGTAGTGGTAGAGCTGGGTATCAGCGATGTACATGTTCAAGCTGACCATATACCTGTGGATGATGTCGCCAAGGATCAGCATGTAGAAGAAGAGGAAGGTGCCAATAATGGATCCTTGCAGCTTTCCCAAGGTACTGTTTGTAGGAGTGTGAAGAGAAGCCATTGCTAGAGATGATCTGGCCAGATTGGATAGCTAAGAGTGAATCTAAGTGAGACCAAATTGGACAATGGAAGAGAGGCATTGGAGGAGATTGGTGTGGTCAACGTTGTCAAAGGCTGCAGAGAGCTCCAGTAAGATGAGGAAGGATAATGCACCATGGTCAGTCACAAAGAATATCCCTTGTGACTTTGTTTAAGGCAATTTTAGAGCTGTAGGAGAGATTCACACATGGAGTGGCAGGAAAGATGTTACAAATCTGGGTGGTGACAACACGTTCAAGGACAGTAGGAAAGGGAGGTTAGAGATGGAACAGTAGTTTGCAAAGACAAGGGTTGAGGCAGAGTCTGTTTTTTTGAGAGGGGTAATGACAGTGATTTTGAAAGGAAGGGGTGACAGTGCCAGAGGAGACAGAACCATTTACAACATCAGCATTGGGGACAAGGAGAGATGGGTGGTCCTTCGTTCAGCAAGAAGGCAGTCGAGGGAGCAGGAGGTGGATCTCCGGGATGAGTTGAACTTGGAGAGAGAATGGGGATAGATGGGAGAGAAACTACAGGGCAAGAGAAGAGAGAGATGGGCTAGGGTAGGGGTGTCCTGGTTGGGTGGTGGGAGGCGAGGTGTGGTGGATCTTGCTGACAAAGAAATCCATGAAATCCTTGCACGTGTTATTTGACATGAGGATGGAGGGGCAGAGATTTAAGGAGACAACTGGTCATGCAGAAAATAAGCCAGGGCTTTGCTTCGCAGAAGTCTTGTCACTGTACAACTGACCTCACAAAAATACACCCCTGCCACAGTGTGATCCTAGAATAGTGAAACTGTGAACCTGCCAGCGTTGTATTCTGTTTCCCCTCTCAAACACTTGTGGAACCTTTGACTCCTTCAAGATGTGGGCATCATGAATACTCCATGGAAAATAAGCATTAACTTGCGTAATCTTTTGCTGGCGGATTTAAACCATCTGAATGTTCAGGGAGCAGAAAGCCATTCCTTTCATAATGAGGAGGGCAATTACGATAGATACACGAGTGGCAGTTAATAGCATTGAGTACTTGCGGGCCACATGATTGGTCTGCCTCTCTGGCTAGGTACCACTATTGTACTTGATATATGCCGGCATTTGGTGGAAGAGGGCATCTCTTACTTCAGGGATACAGCTGTGAACGGCATACTGGCCGATCCAACTGATGTCTCCTGTTGTTGCCTGGTATTTCTCAGTAGTGTAGAAGTTTAGCACAGAGAATGCGGTCCAGATGCAGCTCTTTGATGGCAGGTCTTGTTCACAGGTCTGAGAGTGCATCCCTGCTGAGGTGCAACCCCTTTAACTCTGTCTCTTGCTGACTGTCAGTACTCACGCTGCAGTGGGCAGCAACGAGCCCTGGGGTTCCTACTGTTGCTGCTTCTCCTCCAACGTATCTGGCAGCCTTCCTCCTTTAATCAATCTCTCCTGCTCTGCTCACCATTCAAACGCTTCTGGCTCCCTCCAGGGCTTTCGCCCCAGTTTTAAATGGGAGACGTTAATGTGATGTGAAATTGAAGTAAGTCCGGAGTTAAACTGCCTGTTCCATTTAATTTCTGCTTATCAAGCAAAAGAAAAAGCACCAACGTTGGGTCTTGAGTTAATGTAAAGTGGAAATCTTCACTCAGAGACTGATGGGAATGTGGAACCAGCTACCGCAGTGAGTGGTTGAAGCCACTAGCAAAGAAGCATTTCAGGGTCAGCTAGATAAGCATATGAGGGAGAAAGGGATAGAAGGTTATATTGATAAGATGAGATGAAGTAAGGTGGGAGGAGGCTCATGTGGAGCATACACACCGCCATAGACCGAATGGCCTATTTTTGTGCTGTAAATTCTATGTCAAATATTTAACATTTAATCCCAAGACTAAATTTAGGAGTGTCGGCAGAAGTAAACACCCACTAAATTAAGGAAACTCACAAAATTACTTTCCTTAACATACAATTTGTTCACACATCAGCTCTAAAGCCAATTAATTTTATTGGCATTGAATTAGTAGGTTCACAATCAGTTCCTTATTATATGCTCTTTAATCTTCCACTTCAGAAACAAAGTAAAATAGCCACCAGGAAAGGATGACGGATTGGAAAACGTCTAATGATAATGTAATCAGGTGACGAGCGGGACATCTGTCAATGTGACTACATAAGTTCATTATTTACATTTTTATTGCCCAGAATTAATCCGTAGATTATTGGAGACCACAAAATCCCAAACATTTACAGCACAGAAAGAGGCCATTCCATTTACTGCATCTGTGCCATCTATCCGAAAGACCTGTCTAACAAATCCCATTCCCCCTCCCTATACCTTTTAAAGATGTTCTTATTTAAAAATGTAACCACTTCCCTTTGAAAAACCACTATGAATTCTGCTTCCATCATTGTTTATGTTGGAGCATTCCACATCCAAAGAAAATGCTGCATAAAAATATTGATCCCAACCTTTCTCAGATTCTTTTGGTGATTTGTGCCCTTTAGTTACTGACTCACCAACCAGTGGAAATAGCTTACCCTATTTATCTGATTGAAATCCCTCACAATTTTGAACATCTCCAGCAGGTCTCTTAACTTTCTCTGTTCTAATGGAGAGGCCTGGTTAATGTTTGGTCATTACTAAAGCTGATCATCGCTGGGATCATCTTAGTGAATCTTTTCTTCATCATCTTCATGGCCTTGAAATCCTTCCTAAAGTATTGTGGTCAAAACTAGACACAACGTCCTAACTGCAGCCTGACTAGTGGGATTTCAGACCGCCTTGGCGGACTTTTCAATACAAATTTCAGTTGAGACCACGAGCCTGAAGTAAATACTAACATTATAATAATAAAAATATTGAAATGTCTGGAATAGCTACATTAACATAATACTAATCTAAACTAAACTAATCTAAACTACAAAAACAGACACTTGAACTCAATTTTACATAAATATAAAAACCGGTTATGAAAAATTGTGGTCATTTTCTCTCTCTCTTCTGTTCAGAATATTTAGCTTTATGTTCATTGGACTTCATTTCTTTTTATCTTTCTTGTTTTATTCTAATCTTTTTTCTTTAAAAGAATAAGTTTAAAGTTCTTTCACTTCCTGTGCTTTCCTCTAATTCCTGATTCTCTCTCTACCCATGTAGGAGGTGGGATATAACATTTAAGAAATTCGCCTCTGATTGGTGGAAAACCAACAGCCAAGGAAGGTTTCTCAGCCAATCAATGTTACAAAATCTGGTTGACATTTTGCGAGGCCAATCCCTGCTGGACTTTCTTCAACAGAGACCTGCTCCCATTGGGCAGGTTCGCCAACAACAGCAGCCCAGTTGTGCCCAAGCAAGAAAATAGCTTGGGGGGCTCCAACGATGAAACTTTTAATTAGGTTCATGAGATGAATAACTATGGATGTGGAGAAATAAAAAAGCAAATGTATACAAGTGTCAGTTTGGCAGCCTTTGAGTCAGAAGTTTGTACACAAGGCCCCAATCGACGATTTGAGCATATCATCTCGGCCGGTACTGATGGAGTGCTGTGGTGTCAGAGAAAGAATTAACTTGCATTTATATAGTGTCTTTCCCATCCTCACAACATCCCAATATGCTTTACAGCCAATATGTTGTAGGCAAAAATAGCAGCCAGTTTTCACACACCAACATCCCTCAAACAACAACAAGAGGAATGAACAGTTAATCAGCTTTTAGTGGTTTTAATTGGGAGATAAATATTGGCTGGACTGTTCTTCAAATAGCACCATGGAATCTTTTCCATCCACCTGAATAGCAAATGGGAGCCTCAGTTATCATCTCATCCAAAAGACAGCCCCTCCAACAGGTACTGAAGTATATTTTACATTCACCTTCGGGACCATGTAGAGCCTTGGTTTAATATGTCATACAAAAGACAGTGCAGAACTCCCATGACATCAGACTGAAGTGTCAACCTACCTTATGTGATTATGTCCTGCAGTGAACCCACAACCTTCTGACTTAGAGGCAATAGTGCTGGGACTGAGTCGAGTATTATTTGGATGATTGTTAAACTAAGGCCCTGTTCAGTGTTAAACTAATGCCCCGTTCAGTATTAAACCAAGGCCCCATTCAGTGTTAAACTAAGGCCCCGTTCAGTGTTAAACTAAGGCCCCGTTCAGCAGCTGTTAAATATTCCAAGGCACTGTTTGAAAGTAGGGAGTTCTGCTGGTGTCCCAACCAACACCAATAAAACACAAATCAACTGGTCATTTGTATGGGTCACTGCTATGTGCCAAATAACTGCCACATTCACTAACAGCATGACTGCATGAGTAGAGCATTGGGAGTTATAGTAAGGCATGGTGCAAATGAGTTATAGTAAGGTATGGTGCAAATTCTTCCATATCATGGTTAACCATACATTGGTATGTGCGGGTTGGGTGAGAGCACGATCAAGAGACAAAACTTCAATACTACCTCCTCAGACTCCAGCTTCATGCTCTCTCATATTCACTCAGCTCATTTAATTATTTTCAAGGGGATTCAGATGTCTTTCCTTTTGTACTGCTTGGTACATAAATATTCAACATGCTCTCTCACCCAGAGCAGGTGAGACTAACCACTCCTCCATGCACCAGCTGTCCTCAATACTCCTGGGATTCCTACATCGCCCCTCATCAAGTCAGCAGAGTCCAGCTTTTATACAGATTAGTCTTTTATTGAGCAGATAGCATGTTTTAAAATTTTTTTTAAAAGCACATGGAGCAACAAAAGTCCAGTTTTCCCGATTTGTAACCTCTTTTTGACGTGATTTTTTTTTTCTCAATCATGTCGCAGCAAAATATTAAAACTGGACCAATGTGAGCTGTCACTGCACCATAACACCACCAGGGCCACCGACTGGTGTGAGCTGTCACCGCGCTGTAACACCACCAACAGTTCAGTGCCACCAGCAGGGAGTGGAGCAGGCTCAGGGAGGAAAATGATGAGTTTGTGAAACTAAAACTGGCTACAGCTATTTACTGACATTGGGAAATCTGAATGATGGATACGACCAAGCTCCCAGTCTCGGGTCGGGGCCTAGTCTCACAGGCACAGAACATTCATGCAGTTCTTTTAGATTCAGAGCTAGGATAAGGTGCGGGTTGAAGAGATAGCAAAAAAAATGTATAAACTATATTATTTCAGATATAGAAAGTAGGGTCAAAACTATTGGGCTTACAATTCCAGCCTCCCCGGGTCTGTACGGCGTTCCCATGTGCTGGAAACCGGCATTTCCGATCTGTCAAGTTTCTGGCTTGACAGACGGCCGCAGATCGGGAACGAGGACACTTGTAAGTGGAAATTTCCGATATTTACGCTTCCAAATGTCCTCAAAAACCTTGCGCCTGAAAAAGCAGGCACATAACCTACTTTTACAAGCGCAAGTGTTTTAAAAAACACAATAATATATAAAAATAGTTATTAAAACATATTTTATCATTAAAAACCCTCCCCACAACGGTAAGTTTATTTTAAAAAACTTTTTTTTTTAAATCGGGAAATTATTATTATTTTTTTTAAAAGACATGAATAACTATAATTTAAATGAATGTAGTGTAATTATTTTCTATTTTTTAATTAGTGTTTTGGGTGTTTGAGGCTGTGTTTTGGGTGTTTCAGGCTCTATCACAATTATAGTAATAGGAGTTTAGGACCCTGCAGAACTCCTATTATTTTGATACTTTACCCGATTGCCTGCCCAGAGCCATGTGACTCCAGCTGTAGGCCTGCGCACATCCTGACGTGCACGCCCTACGACTGGCAGTCAGGAGAGGCCTCAGCATTGGAAAGTCGAACGTGGGCAGCAGCTTAAGGTAGGTGCGTATTTTTTCTCTAAAATGCCCACGGGAAAGCCAAAACGGAATTTCAGGGCCAATAATAAATACAGAGTATAATGCAGTCCGAATGTTGTAAAACCCCCTCCCCCCTGATAATTAATAGTCAGAGGCACTCCAGCAAAATAGAAGCAGAGAAATGATCCATTTAAACCCTGAAATCGCGGCCTCCCCAGGCGATGCGCATGCGCCAAAAAACGGCTTTTCCAATTTGTCAAGTTTTAGCTACTAAGGTAAGTTTATTTTAAACCATAATTAAAAAACTTTTTTTTTTTTTTAATTGGAAAAATATATATTTTTCTAAGACGTTTATTAACTTTAATTTAAATTAATGTTAAATATGTGATTTTTTCTCTCTATTTTTTATTGGTGTTTTGGTGTTGGGGGATGTTTCTCAATCATAATAATGAGAACGCCTACTTACGGAGCTCCCATTATTATGATTGAGAAAATACTTTACCTGGATTGGCTGCCCAGTGCCACATGACTCCAGTCCAGCTCTACGTCCGCCCGACGTGCACGCGCTCCGATGTGCTGGGAGAGGAGTCCTCAGGACCGGGATCTCTGGTGGGAGCAACTTTTCTCCAGAATTGAGTCGAATGCCCGCGGGAAGAAGAAACCGGGATTTCAGGGATATGTTAACTGGGAACTAAGGGATGTAGCAAAATATAAAGAAAACGAAAGGAAAAATGTAAAATTAATTCCAAGTAATAATGAGCCAGAGGCACCGCATCCAAATCTGCAGCAACTTGACAAAGAGTTGGCAAAGAGGCGGGAGCTAGGTGAGCTTGTAATAGAGAGGGAGCAGAGACAGACAGAGAGAGAGTGACTGCATTGTAATAAATGTGCCCCTGATACCAGCTCAATATTGCCGACACATAATTGTTTTTAAAAAGTGATTTTTCCTCTTGATCGGCTGTTTCCTAGCCCTACCCCAGGCTCATCAAGTACTGGTCTGCTTTTGGACTTGGCAAAATACAAGCTTCTCATTAAAAGCCAATTTGCTGCGACCAAATCACTTCACATGAATTACTTTGAAGTGGAGCAAACCTTCAGCTTTGTGATACCATTTCTGCCTGGGAATCAGACAGTATAGGGTTCAAACCTTGCTCCAGACAATCTTGGCGACCAGAACTGTGCTGCTAAATGTTGGGTTAACATCCATAGGAATATGTGTAGGTGCCCTCGGCCTCCCCCCGCCCCCCCCCCCCCACCACCATCAATGCACCAATGTTCCCTTGAATTTTTATTCCCTTTAAATTTGCTGCGCACGCACCATACCTCTTCCAAAGGCAGCAGCTGATGAGTGGCCTGTGCAGGACCTTGTGATCGGTGCACAGCTGCGCACCTTAGGGGGAACATGGCCCACCTTTCCCCCCCACCCCCTCTATCCCATGGATATGGTTAAGACCATGAAAGGAGTGTGTTTATGTTGCGGCCTGTCAGACTGTTAGTCACCTGCAAATCCAGCCACTATGTCACACTATTCTTCAAACGGAAACAATAACTTTGAAGTGCAGTGCCTTATATAATGTACGTAAAGGCAACTGCCATTTTTCAAACAGGAATTAGATAAATGACCAGTTATTGGTTTGATGTGAAAATATCCTTCTCCTCTGTGAATGGTATCAGAAACAGTTAACATATAACTGATAAGGCAGTCAGGGACTCAGTTTAATATCTCATCCAGCACTGCTGAAGTAACAGCCTAGATTATGTGCTCAGATCCAAGACTGGGGTTTGAACCCGCAAAGTCTTCCCACAGATGTAGGAGTGCATCTAATGGATCCGCAGAAATATCAAAATAGCATAAAGGTGTTAACCCGTTTGATTCAGAGGTGTGAAAAACAAATGAAGCACATTCCCGGCCAAAACTCTTAACCCAAGGTCCCAAGTGTGCTTAATTTGTTTTCTTCATAACTCCCAATCAGATGGGCTAATAAAAAAGGAATGCAACCCAATTTGGACATTATTGCAGGGGGTCTGTATACTGACAGATAAATCTGTGCTCCTCTCCTCCAGTAATAACCTGGGTTCAGTATCTTTTAATGCCTTTTTAATATTCTGTTTACGAGCCAAAGTTGGCTCTTTTTTCTTATATATTAGGGGCTTTTAGCATTTGGACTTGTGAAAACCATAACAATGCATTAAACTCAATAGATGTGCATAAATAAAAGTACAAAATATGCAAATGGAGGGTTATTTGACTATTCATGTAAATGCACATCATAAAATAAATACATTATCTATAAAATAAAGTGTCCCTGATTTTGAAGCTTGCAGATTGTGAGGTAGGGTTACGATTTATCAGAAAGGGACCTACAGGAGGGGTTTATTTTTGCCGAGGACTCACCTCAGATTCCTCTTCGGTTTTAACCGTCTCTCTCTGCAGGAGCTCCAACGCAGACTTGGGGCTGTGCCGTTCCAGGTAGGCGGCTGTGGAGACAGAAACCAGACCCAGTCACATCAGTAGATCGCAGTGCAATGCAGGACAGTTGCAGATGCTGCATCTCCTGACATTACCCAAAGGAAGATCGCCTATTGTTCCCGTGACACATTCCACCAGCTCCTTGCTGGTTTGTGAGCAAATTTACAATTTCACACTCTGGCACTTTCCCCTCTTACAGTCAACATTGGAAAAGTAGGGAATCAGCACACTGTGCTACAGCAGGAAAAGGCACAGATGACCTACCCCATCCCCACACAATCCTCCACTCAGTGAATTCTCAATCTTAGTCACGTGAGGTCATTTAACAGTCATCAGTAAGAGTGGGGGTGGGGGCAGATGTGCTGAGTGGAGACAGGCAACTATCCAAAGGGAGCTGGGAGATAATCTGTCGGGAAGATCATTTCAGTTTATGATGCACGGGACACTTAAAGACCCAGCTAAGAGAGCCCTATACAGCCAACGCCTCACAGCCAACCTGGTGTGCCTTGATGACCTTGAGATGCTCAATGCCCACAGCGCATGGTCTGCCCTCCAGGCCTCCATAACCAGTGCCTGTGAAAAAGACACTTGGTTACTCAACCAGAAAACACTAGGACTGGTTTGATGAAAATGATCAGGAGATCCAAGAACTAATAGATCGTAAGCGCAGAACATTTTTGAGCCTCAAGCAACAACCAAACTCGGGAGCTACAAAGCAACGTTACAGACGTCTCAAGGTTGAGTTCCAACAAAAAAACCGGGACGCAAAGAACAGATGGTGGATGGAGAAAGCGCAGATGATACAATAACTAGCCGACAGCCATGACATACGAGGATTCTTCACCGAAGTCAAGGCCACCTACAGTCCAAACTCCCAAGGCCCCACCCCACTCCTGGCAAAGAACCGGGAAACACTCATCAAGGACACTGAGGCTGTCAGGGCCCGCTGGAAGGAGCACTTTGAAGATCTCCTCAATCGAGACTCTGCCTTTGACTCGAGTGTTCTCAACTCCATCCCGCAGCATGCAACCCACCACCACCTCAGTGAAACTCCAACGCTGCAATAGGTAGGCAAAGCCATAAAACAGCTCAAGAATAATAAGGCTACGGGTGCAGATGGAATTCCTGCTGAGGCGCTAAAATATAGTGGAGAGGCGCTGTTGGCGCGGATACATGACCTCATCTCTCTCATTTGGAGGGAGGAGAGCACGCCGGGAGATCTCAGAGAAGCAGTGATCGTGTCCATTTTTAATGATGGTACATGGGTCGTTTCACAGCAACATTGGTGGAAGCTTGGACCATCCAGTTACTGTTTCACCCACCAGCATGAGAAGCTGTTGGCCCATTAGTCCCATTTCACCCACTCTATCAAAGACTCCAGCCAACACAACTGGTCACCTGAGGAACAGTTCTGCAATATTTTTCCTCTAAATCAAGCAAAGGTCTATAAAATCTATATAACTTCACATCTTGTATCATTCATCCTTAACTACCAAAACATGAGCCCAAATGAACATTATAATGGACTGTATAGTTCAGCTTCTCTTCCCCAATGTG
Source organism: Pristiophorus japonicus (assembly GCF_044704955.1). Lineage (NCBI taxonomy): Eukaryota > Metazoa > Chordata > Chondrichthyes > Pristiophoridae > Pristiophorus > Pristiophorus japonicus. Next base: position 45,039,514 of record NC_091992.1, on the reverse strand, counting down.
CATGTTCCGAGAATTAGTGCAATAAAAAGAATACTGTTGCTATTATTTTGTTCCATTCATTGATCGTGAACAAAACTGGCATTCTAAATGGAGCTGCGTAAAATGCTGTTGAGCACTGGGCAATGGCCACTAGGCACAGGCCACTGGGCAATGGCCACTGGCCACTGCCACTCAGCTGTTTAAAGTGCTGGTGAAGGCAGTACAAACATTGAGTTATCCTCAGGATCTATCACAGTGAACCCAGTTAAGGACAATAAGCAGCCCACCAGTAATGCTGTTACCCACTCATGTGGTCGATAGTGCAGCTTAACAATCTCACAACTGAGTCACATTGTTTAACAACACTGAGGAACTGGCATTGAAGTGATCAGTACTATCATAATAATGTTGTAGCAGACAACTTTGATCATGAAGAGAAAAAAAGAATTGCATATATGTAGTACCTCTTCACACCCTCAAATGTACCAACATGCCTCAAAACGAATGAATTGTTTTTGAAGTACAGTCTCTGTTATGTAGGCAAATGTTACAGTCAATGTGCACACAGCAAAGTTCCACATATAAATGATTATACATAGAAACATAGAAATCTACAGCGCAGAAGGAGGCCATTTCAGCCCATCGTGTCCCTGCCGCCGACAAAGAGCCGCATGGCCCTCGGTCAGCAGCCCTGAAGGTTACGTGTGAACAATGAACAATGGCGGAAAGGTAAAGAGCACCCAGCCCAACCAGTCCGCCCCACACAACTTTGACACCCCTTTTACACTAAAACATTCTACACACCGCCCAACCGGAGCTATGTGATACATATCGATTATTATAACAGGAAATAGTGTATAGGCCTAAGGAGAATGTTTTGTTGCTCTATAAGGCACTGACTGGTCAGACCTTATCTGAAGTAGTGTGCAGGTCTGGGCACCTAATCATAGCAGCCCCCCTCCACCCTCCCAGAGGTGCTAATGGGGTTATAAAAAGGGGCAATTTCGCTCCCTTAGAAGGAAGGTCAGGAATACTTTCACCCAAAGGTTTAATAGAGTTATAGAATTAGTATGGCCGGTCGCATCATTCACTCCTCTAATATCAGATAACTCCTCATTTCCTGCTCCTTCCACTCCCTACTCCCTCCACTCCTCCAATCAGATAACTCCTCACTCCCTCCACTCCTTCAATCAGATAACTCCTCACTCTCTGCTCCCTCCACTTCTCCAATCAGATAACTCTTCACTCCCTGCTCCGATCAGTTAACTCCTCACTGCCTTGCCTCAGTGACAGTATTCTCACACCTGATTCAGAAAATCATGGGTTCAAGCCCCACTCCAGGACTTAAGTACATAATCTAGGCTGACACTTCATCGTGGCATCGAGGGTGTTCTGCACTGACCTTCAGATGAGATGTTAGACCAAGGCCCTCTGTGCCCCCTCAGGAGGATATAAAAGACCTTTTCGACTACCATAAATGTCATTTATCACATTGCTGTTTGTGGGAGCTTGCTGTGCACAAATTGGCTGCTGTGTTTCCCTACACTGCAACAGTGACTGCACTTTAAAAGTACTTCATTGGCTATAAAGTGCTTTGGGAGGTCCTGTGGTTGTGAAAGGTGCTATATAAATGCAAATTCTTTCTTTTTAGAAAGGTCACGGCCTCAGCTGGGAAGTATCTAGCAGCAGACAACAATTTGAACTGAATTTTACAGTTTTAGATAGAGTGCACCCATCAGAAACATACAGCCATTCAATAGATGAGGAAAAACCTGCAGAATAATGTTCATGAGACTGTTTGATTTACCTTCAGTCCTGCACAGGCTCTGCGAACAGCTGGCTGAGCCTGATGACCTGTACTTATGGAGGGGCCTCACAGCTCCAGCTGGGTTAAGGACAGATGGGAGTAACCACAGAGCGGGACTTCAGTAATGAGGAGATAATGAGGATGCACTTGTTCTGTACACAAACAATGCTCAGGGGGAAACCCTACCAAGTGGCCATGAAATGAGCTCCACCATGATTGCCATCTGCTTCTCTGACTTCACCCATCTGCTGCACGGGCACCTTCTGTGAACCTCACAGTAACCTAGGCAGTGGCATATGGCTGTTACCAGAAGCGGGCAGCCTCTGTCGGTGCCAAACAATCAAACCAGCGTGGGCTTGTTGCCAGTCTCGGTGTTTCCCCCTCAGCTCCAGGTCAGCCACATGAGGCTAGTCAATCCCCACTTTGGTTAACGAGATGCTATTAGGCAGGTCATTTGATTGATTACTTGACAGTCAACTGCTGTACTGTCCTAGACAATAAATGAGGATCAATAATGGACAAAACTCAAGCAACTATCAGAAAGCACTGCATAGATCATGGCAGTGTAGTGATTATGTTACTGGACTAGTGGGGTAATGGTTATGTTATGGATGAGTAATCTAGAGGCCTGGGCTGATAATCCAGTAGAACGTCAGTTGAAATCCCACCATGGTAGTTTGAGAATTTGAATTCAGTTTTAAAAATCTGGAAATAAAAAGCTGGTATCAGTAAAGTGACCATGAAGCTGTGGGATTGTTGTATAAACCCAAATGGTTCACTAATGTCCTGCAGGAAGGAAACTCAGTCCTTACCCAGTCTGGCCTATATGTGACTCCAGACCCACATCACTCTGGTTGACTCTTGGTGGCAAACCATTCAGTTATATCAGAACCACTACCCAACGGTTCAAGAAGGCCTATCATCACCATTCTTCAAGGCTTCTAGGGATGGGCAATAAGTGCTGGCCTTGCCAACGACACCCACATTCCAAGAATTAATTTTAAAAAGTGTTATCGGTGATCTGAGCTGATCCAGATTAAACAGTGTGTTCAGCCTGCTCACAGTTGGCATGCTCTGTTTATGCCAGTGCAGGTTGTAAATGCTGTCTCCGTGTGAATGAAACAGTGTGATGCAGGGACACAGTGTAAAGGTGTGCAAATGCACTACCTCCCTGTAGCAGCAGGGGAAGTATGCATGTTAATCCCAGTCTGTATATTGCCTTGCTCCATGTGATACTCTGTCTGTATCTTATCCTGGCCTGTGTGCTATCAAGGAATTGAGAGAGAGAGAGTGAGAGAGAGAAGGTGACCATAAAAAGAGAAGGTGGTGGGGGGAGGCGTGGTGGGGGGGGGGGGGGGGGGGGGGGTGGAGAAAGCTCGGAGAGTGAAAGGAGATCAGAAAGATGCTGAATGTGCTAACTGGTGGCTCAGCAGTTACAGCATGGGAACAAGGTGGTCACACCAAGCCTGTGAAGCCCTGATGGTAGCCAGCCGTACACTGTAATGGGTGTGTTACAATGTTTTAAAATGGATTATGATCCGCTCATTGATGCATTCCTTGCACCTACACTCGGTCAGCAGGCGTTTCTTGAACGTATCGCTGAATCTTCCACCCTCCATAAACTTGAGCCCATCCAAAACTCTGCTGCCTGAATCCTAACTCACATAATGTCCCGTTCACCCATCACCCCTGTGCTCGTTGACCTACCTTGGTTCCCGGTTAAATGCTTCGTTTTAAGAACTCTCAGCCTTGTTCTCAAATCCCTCCATGGTCTCGCCCCTCCCTATCTCTGTAACCTCCTCCAGCCCTGCAACCCTCCGAGATATCTGTTTTCCTCCAATTCTGGTTTCTTGCCCATTCCCAAATCTCCTCATGAGGCTCAGTGTCAAATGTTGTTTGATAACGCCCCTGTGAAGCACCTTGGGACGTTTTACTTTGCTAAAGGTGCTATATAAAGGCAAGTTGTTGTTGGGTCACGTTTGTCAGACTCAATGCTAAGTCACAGCTCTGGTCAGTGCAGCTGTTAGCTCTGTCAAAACAGCAGGTCTGAAATCTGTCACAAAGGAGACTCTGCTGGTGATGAGCATCTGACCTTCCCTCAGTCTTTTTGTGAATTTAATTAAAGCATGATTTAGATCAGCCTCCCACGTAGCAGCCCGAGGCAGAACAAGGCTGGGGCAGCAATGTGGCAGTGTGGTTTAAACATTCATGCATGTTGGTGGTATTTACTCATTTCCAGCAGTTACTTTTATTGTCTACAGCTACTTTTAACCGTCTACTTTATTGGAAATATTTGCCCCATTTTCCTCCCCTCCTCTGAGCATTGATAGGGTACCTAGGAACAGGAGTAGGCCATTCAGCCCCTCGAGCCTGTTCCGTCAATCTATCAGATCATGGCTGATCGGTACTTTACCCCCATTTATCCACCTTTGCTCTACATCCCTTAATATGCTTACTGAACAAAAATCTTTTGACCTGACTCTTGAAAATTTCAATTGTACCAACATCCACAGCATTTTGCGGGGAGATAAGTCCACATTTCCACTGCCCTTTGTGTGAAAAAATGCTTCCTGATTTCACACCTAAATGGCCTAACTGTAATTTTAAGATTATGCCCCCTTGTTCTGCATTCCCTCACCAGAGGAAAGAGTTTATCTGTACCTGCTCTATCAAATGCCTTATTCACTTTAAGCCCTACGCTGTACCCATTCCAAGGCAAATATATCTTTCCTGAGTTTCAGTGTCCATAACGGACTCAGTACTCCAGCTGAGGTCTGACCAAGGCTCTATACAACAGAAGCATCATTTCCCCAATTTCCCAGTCCATCCCTCTTGAGATATAGGTCAATATTTCATTGGCCTTTCGATTACTCTTTGTCCTTGTGCACTAGCTTTTAGTGATTTGTGTACATGGGCCCCTAAATCCAAATGCTCCTCCACAGCTCCCATCCTCTCAAACATGTGCTTGCCATGGCTGATCGACACCTCCAGTATCTCTCCCCATTGGTCAGTCTGCATGGGTGTGCCTACACCATGAAACCTTGATTTTCCAATTAGCTGGTGGCAACTCATGTTATTAATGGGTGGTGTTAAAATAACACAGATTGGAAAATATAGACTTGACTATAGACCAACTTGGAGGCTGAACCTTACTCTTATTGTCACCTGATTTTCCAGCGAGTGATAAAGAGTAGGGGCACTGGGGGATTTTAACCGCTCACAGACCAAGGTTCAGGATTATACAGGAAAAGGCTGGCTGTAATCTGGGGGGGTAGACAACACGTGGCAAACAATGCATTGCAGAAGAAATGTTGCTTACCCACTTTTCTCTGCTTGTCCTCATAAACTGCAGTCACCTCCTGCAGCTCCTGGTATTTCCTGGCCAAACATAGTTTGCTGTCATCTAGCCGAGGCTGCAGGCTGAGATTGTCTTCTGCCATTTTCCGGTTACCAGCTAGGAGCATCTCCCGCTCCAGCTGCAGTGTCTGTAACTAGAATCAGAAACACACATTAGCCCCGGAGATGCACCAATACCAGATGCAGCGGATGAGATTTTGAGCAACGTGGATGTTTTGACGTGTTTTGTGTTGTGCGCAGACCTTCCACAAATGCATCCCATTGCCGTTAATGCACTGTGGGCATTAAGTACCAGTGAAGTACTTTTGGAGTGTAGTCACTGTTGTAACGTAGGAAACGCAGCAGCCAATTTGTGCACAGCAAACTCCCACAAACAGCAATATGATATTGACCAGACAATCTGTTGATTGAGGGATAAATATTGGCCAGGACACCGGGGATAACTCCCTTGCTCTTCTTCGAAATAGTGCCTTGGGATCTTTTACGTCCACTTGAGAGGACAGACGGGGCCTCAGTTTAACGTCTCATCCAAAAGGTAGCACCTCTGACAGTGCAGTGCTCCCTCAGCACTGCACTGGAGTGTCAGCCTAGATTTTTTTGTGCTCAGGTCCCTGGAGTAGGACTTGAACCCTCAACCTTTTGACCCAGAGGCAAGTGTGCTACCCACTGAGCCACAGCTGACACTTTTGAAGTCACTAATCTGTGAGCTCTTTTTGTTCTGTCATGATGGAGGTGATTACAATAATGCAGCAACGATAAATAAATTAATAGTGATAATGTTATAAACCATTTTCACTTTCACTGTACTTGTACTTTTCAAAATGTTGCCAGGCTCACTGATTCTGACGATTGTTGCTGAAAGGAAGGATCCTGATAACAATAGCTTTATTGATTAGGGTGACATTCTCTGTTGGAAATAGATGATTCTTGTCCACCATTTTCATTCCTTTGTCAACTAGAGGTGCTGACTCTCACTGGGCTAAGTAAGGTTCCACAGGCAGACCTCTGGTACATCACTCAAAGGGCCATTCTTTACTTCTGAACCTATGCCGTGTATCAACAGGGCAGTGGGCACCGACAGGGCAGTGGGCATCGACAGGGCAGTGGGCACCGACAGGGCAGTGGGCACCGACAGGGCAACGGGCACTGAGCACCGACAGGGCAGTGGGCACCGACAGGGCAGTGGGCACCGACAGGGCAGTGGGCACCGACAGGGTAACAGGCACCGACAGGGCAGTGGGCACTGACAGGGTAGTGGGCATCGACAGGGCAGTGGGCATCGGCAGGGCAGTGGGCACCGGCAGGGCAGTGGGCATTGACAGGGCAACAGGCACCGACAGGGCAGTGGGTATCGACAGGGCAGTGGGCATCGACAGGGCAACGGGCACCGACAGGGCAGTGGGCACCGACAGGGCAGTGGGCATCGACAGGGCAGTGGGCATCGACAGGGCAGTGGGCACCGGCAGGGCAGTGGGCACCGGCAGGGCAGTGGGCACCGGCAGGGCAGCGGGCACCGACAGGGCAACAGGCACCGACAGGGCAGTGGGCATCAGTAGGGCAGTGGGCACCGACTGGGCAGTGGGCATTGACAGGGCAACAGGCACCGACAGGCTATTGATTGCATGGGGAGCCATAGCTGAGTCCGATCCCATGACCAATCAGCAGCCACACGGGCACGTTTCAGCAGGGGGTCACTGGGCAGTGATCAGGAACAGAAACACTGGCTGCTGTTTGCTGCTACATGTGTGTGAGTGTGCATGTGTATGTGAGACAGACGGCCATACCAGCTTGAACTGCATATTATGTAGAAGTTGGTGACTGTAGGCTGTCATTACAGGACTTAAAGGGGCGCTGTCAACAGATAAGGTATCCTGTACAGTCACTAAAGAGCATCACAATACAACTAGCGATACAATCAGTAATCACATGTTATAAATATAGTACTCTTATCTTGATTTATATTTTTATTTAAAAACACAGCACCCCCCTTTGGCTGGGCAGGAGGTGAAATTATCCTTAACGCACAGAATGCGCATTAAATTGAAGGCAATTTTTCTCACTTTAAAAAAAAACACTTTTGGGAAAGTGCAACTTTTCTGCATTTTCCATAACCTCGGGTGCATTAAGATGTCATAAAAGTACCACTTTTTGTGTGACCAATCAGAGCACACCAGAACCACATGTTAAACCACTAAGAGTTGTTAATGAGCGTAAACCTGCAGGCTTGGCGAGTTCTCCTGTGTGCCACACAGCCTCAAGTTCTTCCCATTTTGATTGGTTGAGGTGAACCAATATACCCACAATGCCCTACATGCCTTTTTTTAACTTGGTAAAGTTGGAGGCTATAGCCAATAATTATTTGAAGGAGCAGCCCCTTGTCTTCTCTGCATACATGTCTCACCAGCTTTAGCTACATAGAGCAGGCCTCACTCACGTTGAAATGTTGTGAAGATGAAATCATGTAACTGGCATCAACAGGAATCTCACATTAAGAGTATGAAATTTGACATCATCTTACACACGAAGTGCATTTAATTAATGCGTGCTATGTTGGGTTTGTCTTAAAAGCGTGTGCTTAATCATATTTTTAAATGTGTTATTTTTGCACCTATCAGCTTAAGGAACATTTTATGAAGGAAGATTAGGCCAAGAATTGAAAGCGTAAATGAAGTGAAGCAAATTTGCTAGTGATCCAGGGCTACTTTAGGCCTCTAGAAGCTTTTAGTTGTCACAAACTCTTCATTCATTCTGTTTGATAAATTATACCAGTAAACCAATACATTAGACCAATGAACCCGAGACTTGAAGAGGACACAGAGAGGCTAGTGGAATGGGCGGACACGTGGCAGATGAAATTGAAGGCAGAAAAGTGCAAAGTCATACATTTTGCTAGGAAGAACAAGGAGAGGCAATATAATCTAAAGGTTACGATCTTAAAGGAGGTGCATGAACAGAGAGACCTGGGGGTATATGTGCACAAATCATTGAAGGGCAGGTTGGGAAAGCGGCTAAAAAAGCTTACGGGATTCTGAGATTCATAAATAGAGGTATAGAGTACAAAAGTAAGGAAGTTATGGTGCACCTGTATAACACACTGGTCCGACCTCAACTGGAGTATTGTGTCCAATTCTGGGCGCTGCACTTTCGGAAGGATGTGGAGGCCTTGGAGAGGGTGCAGAAAAGATTTACAAAAATCGTTCCAGAGATGAGGGACTTCAGTTATGTGGACAGACTGGAGAAGCTGGGGTTGTTCTCCTTAGAGCAGAGAAGGTTGAGAGGAGATTTAATAGAGTTATTCAAAATCATGAGGGGTCTGGACAGAGTAGACAGAGAGAAACTGTTCCCATTGGCAGAACGGTTGAGAACCAGAGGACACAGATTTAAGGTGATTGGCAGAAGAACGAAAGGCGACATGAGGAAATCTTTTTTAATGCAGCGAGTGTTTAGGATCTGGAATGCACTGCCTGAGAGGGTGATGGAGGCAGATTCAATCGTGGTTTTCAAAAGGGAATTGGATAAGTTTCCGAAGGAAAAATATTTGCAGGGCTACGGGGAAAGGGCGGGGAAGTGGGACAAGCTGAAGTGCTCTTGCAGAGAGCCGGCACGGGCTCGATGGGCCGAATGGCCTCCTTCAGTGTTGTAACCATTCTATGATTCTATGAGATGAGTGCATTTCAATTAAAGAGTGGGAGTGATTGTGCAAAGTGTCAAATGAGTGCGATTGGAAATTCTGTGTAAGTAATAAAGTAATGAGGCATGTGAGTATTCTTGAACTCAAAATAGGAGCAGTCAACTCTTGAGCTCAATTCATAAAGAACAAGTTGGGCACATCAGAACCTAGGAATACATCTCTATTCAGAGATACTTGTTGGTTTCACCATCTGAATGCTGCTTGTATATAAAACCTCCCTCCCTAAATCTCCCCGCCTCTCTACCTCTTTCTCCCCCTTTAAGACACTCCTTAAAAGCTACCACTTTGACCAACCTGTCCTAATGTCTCATTCTTTGGCTCGGTGTCAAATTTTGTCTGATTATGCTCCTGTGAAGTGCCTTAGGATGTTTTACCGTGTTAAAGGCGCTATATAAATACAAGTTTTTGTTGTTGGAATAAGTAACATTCATTCATGTCATGCTAATACCAGATTGAATGTCAGTAGGTTAATAACTGTTCAGCAGTCCTCTTCATAACGTGTTAACCCTGTCTACATAATCAGTCATTGTATTGTCTATGGAGTTTGTATGGAGTTGTAAAGATGTGTATTAAGTGATACAGAACTGAGGCAAGTAGATGGAGTTAATAAACAGATCGGCCATGATCTAATTGAAAGGTGGAACAGGCTCGAGGGGCTGAATGACCTACTCCTGTTCCTAAACCTTCTCGTGTGCAGATATCTCAGAAACACAACTGTAAGATATGGTCAAGGCAGTTGCAGCACTTTCCTATCAAGACAGCCCAGGTTCCTACACTCACTATCACTCAATACGTGTGTCTCACTTCCCCAATGTCCCACATCCCAATGTTTATGATCCATCCAATTCCTCCTACTGCTATATCACCAGCTCATGAACATGCATCAAATTTCACATTTCTTTCACCTTAAGTTAAGCCTGAATAATTTTGGAAAAATATTGCAATTGCTGCTTAACAAGGGAATGCTGTGTGGTAAAGCCTGTTCACTCCCTGCCAGAAGTTTTAAAGTGTGGGCAAATATTTCCATTTGTTCGCCATGAATGTACACCTTGATGCAGCTTTTCCTTATGGGTTAACTGATCTCAGTGGGTGGGGCTGGGGAACTGATCGGTGGGTGGGGCTAAGGAACTGAAAAGAGATGGCTCTATGGGTTCATTGTCTTTTCCCAGTTACCAAAATTGTTAGGTTTCTAATATGGGCATGTTTATATTGCTCTGTGTGTGCACTGAAGCCGCAGATTAATTGTGATTAATTATCTAGTTAATTATTAATGTCTGGTTATTGTCTGCCAGGAAAATCAATCCCTTAATTGTCGATCTGCATGGATCTAACGGCTCATTACTCACAAACAGGCAGAGGCTAAAGGCTGAACTCAATGCAAACACGAACTTGGGGGAGGAGGAAGCCAAATTTCTCTGCCTTTTCCTGAAGATACTGGATGAAATTTCCCTCTTTGGGCTGGATTCCTGCCTGTCGTAACCTGATTTTCCCTGGATCAGGATTACATCGCCAGGCAGGGTGGTTTCCTGCTGGGATTCCCACTGCCAAGTAAGAGAAATCGAGCGGTAATACAGCCCCAGAGACAGAAATGTTGGGTGTTTCTTTATGGCTTAGCTGAGACTGAAGTCTTCAATGGTAATACTGGGGCCCATTTGGAGGGAGAGGAGGCATCTCCTCGGCCTTCACCCTCCAGCAGCAAACTTAAAGGCCATTCGATCATTGGCCTGGGTCTCCCACCATCATCCACTAGGTGGTCCTGGGAATAGCACTGAGGGGGGTGGGCGGCTGGGAAATGAACTGGGATGCCAGGCCCCGCCTTCCTGCCAGCCTCTACATTCAGCAGTGAGGGTATGGGTAACCAGCGGCCGCCGCATTGGGCCAGGGGCAGGAAAATGCAGGAATGTGTGCCACTACCTTACCCAATTTAGGGTAGGATTGTGAAGGAAAATACAACCTGCTGACTCTATTTTCGGTACGTTTTCATGGGTGCTGCCATCAAACTGACCAGTCATCATAGACATGGCGTGTCAACAGGCTATTTTACCATGGGGGCATCACAGTTAAGTGCTGTCCTCACTCACTGTCCACACACGTGCGCCATTCAGTCGAGGGCAATTGGATAAGGAGAGGGAATCAGGGAACCCTGGCTGATTTTGCCCTCCCTGGCTGAGATCAGAGAACCCAAATAAGTGCCTAAACCACTTTTGGACATCAATTATACTGGAGCTGTTCGGCTGAAATTTATTATTAAACAAACTGCATATAGGAAATAAAATGGGTGACTCACGCACTCTATGAATGGTGTTGAATTAACTGAGGGTGAAGTTAAAAGAGATGCAGAAGTCCTAGTAGATTTGACGTTCAATATGTCCAAAACCAATGCAGAGCAGTTATCAATAAAGCCAATGGGATATTTAGCTATACAGCCAAAACTATAGACTGCAATTTTGAAGCGATCATGATCAAACTGTACAGTGCTCGTGTCAGACTGCACCTTGAGCAATGTGTTCAGCTCTAACAATGGAGGTATTCAGGCACTGGAGGCGGTGCAGTAAAGAGTTACCAGGCCGATCCCCAGTGCCAGGAGTCTGATTAATGAGGAAAGATTGGAGAAACTTGGGCTTCTCAGCCTAGGAAGGAGGTTTCTGAGTGGTCCTGTTACGGAGATACAGAAAATGGTTGAAAGAATGGAAAAGGTAAATCTGGAATATTAATTTACATTAAATTGTGAGAGTATGACAAAGGGCCATAGGTTAAAACTAATAAAAGGGTAATTCAGGACAGGAAATCAGCGTTCTTCTTCATACATGTAGGTTTTAGAGACAATTGTAGAAAATGGATAACACAGACAGTAAAAGAAGTTAGCCGAAGTGCAACATGCAGCTGAATACATTCGTGTAATGGACTGTGGTCGACACAGGAAGAGTCACTCATGAGTAATCAGTCAGGCTGGGTGAGATAAGGTAGGAAGTAGAAGTAAAGGCAGCAGAGACAGAGCAGATTAAATTAGCACGGTATGAATACAGAGTGAGCAACTATATTACGTTAACAATGCACGATTCTAACAAGTTAACACAATTAACAGAAGGTAAGATATCTTTTGGTTAATGGAAAACGCCTGTCGAGTTGTTTACTCGTGAGTATAAAAGTCAGGCCATTCCAGCAGGTTGCAGGCAGCTCGGATTGATGGCGTCAGATTCACCCAAGGGCTGTCTGCTTGTAAGTATAGATGTATATAAACTTGCTTGCTGTGATTAATTAGATTTCATTTTATTAATAAAATATTAAGCTGCTGACTCTAGGCTTCCAAATCTATTCATTTATAAGAAATTGGAGAACTGAATTCCTATAACACAGCATGATCAATACTTGGAATTGGCTTTGTGTGTCAGTTGTGGCTCAGTGGGTAGCACACTCGCCTCTGAGTCTGAAGGTTGTGGGTTCAAGTCCTACTTGAGCACAAAGATCTAGGCTGACACTCCAGTGCAGTGCTGAGGGAGTGCTGCACTGTCAGAGGTGCCACTTTTAGATGAGACGTTAAACCAAGGCCCCACCTATCCTTGCAGGTGGATGTAAAAGATTCCATGGTACTATTTCAGTATCCTGGCCAATATTTGTCCTGCAATCAATATCACTAAAACAGATTATCTGGTCATTATCACATTGCTGTTTGTGGGAGCTTGCTGTTCACAAACTGGCTTCCGTGTTTCCTACATTGCAAGAGTGACTACACTTCAAAAGTACCTCATTGGCTGTAAAGCACTCTGGGGTGTCCAGCAGTTGTGAAAGGTGCTATATAAATGCAAGTCTTTCTTTCTCTCAGGTAGAGTGGTGGAGGTGAAAACCCTGGAATCATTTGAGAAATAATAAGATGCAGCAATGGGGGAGACTGTAAAGTTATTCGGGATGGGCTGAATGGCTTCCTCATCCATCACGATCTTGACAGATTCACTTAAACATGTTTCATTTTAAGAGTGAGTCAGATCTAAATAGGTGACATTATTGAATTGAAATGAATGGGAGTTCTCAGGTCTGGCTACACACATGCAAGTTAGCATGACATTGGATAGCCTGGCTTATTCAGGAATAAAAGTTAAGCAGAATCTCATCTGTGCCCAAAGATTGCTTCATGGTACACAGTGCCTGGCAAATTGCCCCCCCTAGTCTATTTCAGAGCTCTAGAATATGATCAATCTGTCCCAGGAAACCCGTTAAGCCCCATTAACCTATCGAGTACATCTGCCGCACGGACTTCATAATCCTTGGATTTTGGATGTACAACAGAAATTGGGTAACAAAGTAGTGCTACCTTCTTTGATGAATGTTGCTGGAAAATATTCACTTAATAATTTTAACTATTTAATCTCTTTTGGTGAGACTTTTATCTTTTAGGGTAACTTCTTCTCTAACCACTCTTTGACTGTTCTGTGTCACCACTGAGTCAGTAGGTTGTGGGTTCAAGTCCAACTCCAGAGCACAAAATCTAGGCAGATACTCCAGTGCAGTACTGAGGGAATGCTGCATTGTTGGAGGTGCTGTCTTTTGGGTGAAATGTTAAACCGAGGGCCTGTCTACTCTCTCAGGTGGGCGTAAAAATTCCCATGGCACTATTCTGAAGAAGAGCAGGGCAGTTATCCCTGGTGTCATGGCCAATATTTATCCCGCTATCAACATCACTAAAACTAATTATCTGGTCATTATCACATTGCTGTTTGTGGGAGCTTACTGTGTGCAAATTGGCTGCCGCATATCCTACATTACAACAGTAACTACACTCCAAAAGTACTTAATTGCCTGTAAAGCGCTTTGAGACGTCCGGTGGTCATGAAAGGCGCTATGTAAATGCAAGTTCTTCTTTCTTTTAGTGTCTTGGCCATATACTGTTCCACCAACAAACAGCACCATAAAATAGGTTACCGTTCCAAAATTGTGCACAGTGTGACGTGCTCGGATTTTGATAAGGCTCTGTATATAAACATGAGAATTGTAGGTGCTGCAGACAGCTTTCATGCTGTATTTATCTCCCAGCTCCTTTTTGTTTATGTAATATCTCTTTTAATCCCAGTTTCAGTGAATATTTACACTCCTTCCACTGTCCTTCTGTTCCTTTGCTCTATAGGCTTGGTTTAGTTTTTTTTGGCCATTGACTATTCCAATTTTAATTTTTCTGTTCATCCAATATGGAGGCTTGTGTTTCATTTGCATTTATTTCTCTCTGGACTGCACCTAGCCCAGAGTCTCGACCTTATAGTTTTAAACATGTTTCACTTATCCACAGTTAAAAGATCTTACAGCAATATTTCCCAGTTAATTTACTTTACTTCATCCCTCATTGCTTTGAAGCTTACATAGAAACATAGAAAATTCGGCCCTTCGAGCCTGCATCACCATTCAATAAGTTCATGGCTGATCATGCAACCTCAGTACCTCACCCCTGCTTTCTCTCCATACCCTCTGATCCCTTAAGCCGTAAGGGCCACATCTAACTCCCTTTTGAATATGTCCAACGAACTGGACTCAACAACTTTCTGTGGCAGAGAATTCCACAGGTTCACAACTCTCTGGTTGAAAAAATTTCTCCTCATCTCGGTCCTATATGGCTTACCCCTTATCTTTAGACTGTGACTCCTGGTTCTGGACTTCCCCAACATCGGGAACATTCTTCCTGCATCTAACCTGTCCAATCCCGTCAGAATTTTATAAGTTTCTATGAGATCCCCTCTCATTCTTCTAAATTCCAGTGAGTATAAGCCTAGCCGATCCAGTCTTTCCTTATATGTCAGTCCTGCCATCCCAGGAATCAGTCTGGCGAACCTTCGCTGCACTCCCTCATCATCATCATAGACAGTCCCTCGGAATCGAGGAGGACTTGCTTCCACTCCCAAAATGAGTTCTTTGAATGGTGAACAGTCTGATACGAGAGCCACAGACCCTGTTACAGGTGGGACAGACATTCGTCGAGGGAAGGGGTTGGTGGGGCTGGTTTGACGCGCGCTCCTTCCGCTGCCTGCGCTTGGCTTCTTCATGCTCTTTGCGTTGAGACTCGAAGAGCTCAACGCCTTCCCGGATGTACTTTCTCCACCTCGGGCGGTCTTCAGCCAGGGTCTCCCAGGGATCAGTGGTGATGTCGCACTTTACCAGGAAGGCTTTGAGGGTGTCCTTATAACGTTTCCGCTGTCTTCCTTTGGCTCGTTTACCATGGAGGAGCTCCGCATAAAGCATTTGCTTAGGGAGTCTCGTATCTAGCATGCGAACTATGTGGCCTGTCCAGCGAAGCTGATCGAGTGTGGTCAGTGCTTCAATACTGGGGATATTAGCATGGTCGAGGACACTGATGTTGGTGCGCCTGTCCTTCCAGGGGATTTGCAGGGTCTTGCGGAGGCATCGTTGGTGATATATCTCCAGTGACTTGAGGTGCCTTCTATATATCGTCCATGCCTCAGATCCATACAGGAGGGCATGTATTTCTACAGCCCTGTAGACCATGAGCTTGGTGGTAGATAAGCAAGCACGTCCTTCCTCAGATAAGGAGACCAAAACTGCACACAATACTCAAGGTGTGGTCTCACCAAGGCCCTGTACAACTGCAGTAAGACCTCCCTGCTCCTATACTCAAATCCCCTCACTATGAAGGCCAGCATGCCATTCGCTTTCTTTACTGCCTGCTGTACCAGTATGCCTACCTTCAATGACTGATGTATCATGACACCCAGGTCTCATTGCACCTCCCCTTTTCCTAATCTGTCACCATTCAGATAATAATCTGCCTTCCTGTTTTTGCCACCAAAGTGGATAACCTCACATTTATCCACATTATACTGCATCTGCCATGCATTTGCCTATTCGCCTAACCTGTCCAAGTCCCCCTGCAGCCTCTTAGCATCCTCCTCGCAGCTCGTACTGCCATCCATCTTAGTGTCATCTACAAACTTGGAGATATTCCATTCAATTCCTTCGTCTAAATCATTGATGTATATTGTAAATAGCTGGGATCCCAGTACTGAACCCTGTGGCACCCCAATAGTCACTGCCTGCCATTCTGAAAAGGACCCGTTTATTCCCACTCATTGCTTCCTGTCTGCCAACCATTTCTCTATTCATGTCAATACGTTACCCCCAATACCATGTGCCTTAATTTTGGACACTAATCTCTTGTGCGGGAACTTGTCAAAGGCCTTTTGAAAATCCAAATACACCACATCCACTGGTTCTTCCTTATCCACTCTGCTAGTTACATTCTCAAAAAACTCTAGAAGATTTGTCAAGTATGATTTCCCTTTCATAAATCCACGCTGACTTGGACTGATCCTGTCACTGCTTTACAAATGCGCTGCTATTTCATCTTTAATAATTGACTCCAACATTTTCCCCACCACCGATGTCAGGCTAACCGGTCTATAATTCCCTGTTTTCTCTCTCTGTCTTTTTTTAAATCATGTAAATTAATGAATATGCAATGGTGACCCACACAGGGATCAGGATGATGTGATGGGTCAGAGATTAGTGTATGCCCAGACTCGGAACTGTGGCAACAGCATGCTTCCGAAACATGAGGCCCCGAGGAGTGATACGAATTGGCCCTCGCGCCTCATCTATATAAGTGGGGTGAGGGGGTTGCCATTATCAGGCCACTTGCCTTGCTGAGAGAAGGCCCTCGGATAAGTTCCGGGAGTGGGGTTGGAGGGGGCCATGAGGGAGGGGAGGAGAGCACTCCTATCACCTGTATTAAGTTGCCGCCGGGGACGCCTAAGGAATGGGCCCATTAATTCGGCAGTGGGACCAAGAGCTACACAGATTGATATGCTTCGCGCCTGTTTTATGCTTGAAAAATGGACACAACACGTAGCAATTTCTACGCCCTAGTCTTTAGGCGAAGTGAGGTTAGTGGTAGGGATAATTGGACAAGAGCGCATGAACCTAATTCAATTCCCATTTTCAAGTTATTTTTAACAGGGGTGAAATTGGTCTACGCCTGTAGTGTGAATGGGTTCACAGCAAATCGGCAGTCGGTTTTACACCCATTCTCCTTTCCATCAAAGCCAATAGGCGTGATGTAAAACCAGCTGCTGATTCACTGAGCTTGTTACTGGCAAAGACCAATTTCACTCCCTATGTCTTTAACTTTATATATTTTGATTTTATATTATTACTAGTCAATTGCACGTGGCATTGTCAAGACCAAGTATAGTATTCAGCTGAAGTGAGGTTTGAGGGTGGGAATATTTGGACCAGGACGCACATGTAATTCAGGCCCATTTTAAAGTAATCGATTCTGTCCTTTAAAAAAAACATTTCTGTTATAAATTCTTAAGCCCACATTTAAAATGGAAACTACCTATGTAAGCTTGTCACTCCATCCTCCTGCTGGGGGCAGGGGTCACTCCATCCTCCTGCTGGGGGCAGAGCCGGGGGAGGGGCTGCTCCATCCTCCCGCTGGGGGCGGGGTCACTCCATCCTCCTACTGGGGCCGGGGCCGGGGCCGCTCCATCCTCCCGCTGGTGGTGGCGCTGCAGCACCTCAACTGGCAGGAGGGTGCAATTACAGCGTGACCAGTTTACATGGGCAGGTTCCAGTCTGAAGGTGGACAGAGGAATATCCAATAGGAAAAGTTGACAGCAAATGCCCCTGAGAAGAGATTTTTAAAATTTGTTTTACAGCTGGCTGGATCACTGTGCTGCTCCTCAGCGGTGCTGACTTCTAAAGCAAGCTCACAGCAAATGCACCTGTTAATTTAAAATATTTTCTTTGTAAATATTAATTCCTTTAAACAGCTCAAACACGCACACATTTGGCTGCACGGACCTGATGTGCTGTAGCTGGGGGTTGGGGAAAGGACCCGTTCTGATCGGGACCCCTTTGAGCGCAGTCGGCGGGTGTGATCAGTAGTCGGTGGGTTCAGAGCGGAGACCACCCCAATACACACCGGGCTGCTCCGATATTTCCTGCTGTCCTCCTTCACCTTTGTAATGTTGAGCAATGGAGGGGGTCTCGGCACATTAACAACGGGAACAATCCCTCCTCTTTTGTTCCAAACAGGAGCTGGTCGACAACACAGCTCACCCCTGGCCAATTCCCAGCCCCCCCTGCACTGTCCCGGCCACCTGCTCCCTGCTTCAACAGAGGTCCCATCACCACCTCACCAGCTCTCCGGCTGCTGTGAATAAGAGATTTTCAAGAATCCCTTGTTTGTAGTTGGAAGCCCCGGCGAAGGTTCCTGGTTTGTCAATTTCATGCCCTTGATCTGCAAATATCTGCTTGTTAATTTCACAGCGACCCGCGCCGCCTGCCCCTGGCGGAGGCTGCAATTTCAGTGTGAAATTAACGAGCATCTCAGCGCCAGAGTCTCTGCTGTCTGCAGGCTTTTTGTGTGGCGATTTATTACAATGCGACTGGTGTCTCTCTCTCTCTCTCTCTCCTACCTGCGAGCTCAGCTGCACCATCCTGCCCAGCTTCTCCTCGTCCTCCAACACATCCCTCAGCTGCCGGGTGCTGAGGATGCCGAAGCGGTCCCGGGACATGCTGCTGCCGGTCAGCTCCCGGGAATGGTGAGCCAGACGGAGTCAGCAGCGGAGCCGGACCATGCCAGAGCCAGCGAGCCGGGGCGGAGTGTGTGCGAGCAGGGCGGGACTGTGGGATCCGCCAACAGCCGCCAGGCGGGGCTGCACAGGCAACGAGATCGATACATAGAGTGAAGCCATAGGAACAGGTCAGAGAGACAGGGGAACGTATCATACAGAAACAGTGAGACATCGCACCCACACAACACAACTTGCATTTGCAGAGCGCATTTACATAGTAAAACTCCCCAAGGCACTTCACAGAAGCATAATCAGAAAAGGAGGTATTAGCAGCAATAACCAAAAGCTTGGTCAGAGCTATGATTTCATTCATCATAGGCAGTTCCTCGGAATCGAGGAAGACTTGCTTCCACTCCCAAAGTGAGTTATTTGATGGCTGAACAGTCAAGGAGCGACTTAAAAGAGGAGAGAGAAGTAGAGAGGTTGAGGGAGGGAATTCCAGAGCTTAGGGCCTGGGCAGCTGAAGGCACGGCCACGGATGGTGGAGCGAAGGAAATTGGGGAGGCGCAAGAGACCAGCATTGGCGGAGTGCAGAGATCTTGGCGGGTTGTAGAGCTGGAGGAGGTTACAGAGATAGGGAGAGGCGAGGGATTTGACAACAAGTGTAAGATTTTTTTTGATTGAGGTGTTGCCGAATGGGGAGCCAATGTCGGTCAGCGAGCACAGGAGTGATCAGGACTTGGTGCGAGCTAGGACATGGGCAGCAGAGTTTTGGATGAGTTCAGTTTTACGGAGGGTATAAGGTGGGAGGCCAGCTAGGCCAGCATTGGAATAGTTGAGTCTAAACATAACAAAGTAGCTGGTGCAGGCGGGAGGGTTTTAGATTCCTGAGGCATTGGGACCGTTTCTGGGGAGTGCATAACTGAGACAGAGAACATATTACAGAGACTGGAACACAATGTTGGAGAGTCTGGGAAACATGTTCAAAAGACCGAGACACTCACGAGAGAGACAGTGGAAACATGCTAATGATACAGGGAACACTGAGAATTTCATGGATAGCATGTTTCTAGAGATGGTCACCCCGCAGCTTAAGAGTGTGCAGGCAGAGAGGCAATGGGTGACCACCAGACAGAAGAGGAGGACTAGGCAGGCAGTGCAGGAGCCCCCTGAGTCCATCTCGCTCTCCAACCAGTATTCTGTTCTGAATACTGGTGAGGGCGATGGTGCCTCTGGGGAGTGCAGCCAGAGCCAAGTCCACGGCACTACGGTTGGCTCAGCTGCACAGGGGGAGGAAGAAGAATGGAAGAGCTGTAGTGGTAGGGGATTCAATAGTCAGGGGAGCAGACAGGCATTTCTGCAGCTGCAGACGTGACTCCAGGATGGTATGTTGCCTCCCTGGTGCCAGGGTCAAGGATGTCACCGAGCGGCTGCAGGGCTTTCTGGGGGGAGAGGCTGAACAGCCAGAGGCCGTGGTCCACATTGGCACCAATGACATAGGTAGAAAGAGGGATGAGGTCCTGCAGGCAGAATTTAGGGAGCTAGGAGAGAGATTAAAAAGCAGGACCTTAAAGGTAATAATCTCTGGATTACTGCCAGTGCCACGTGCTAGTGAATACAGAAATAGGAGGATAGAGAAGATGAATACGTGGCTGGAGAGATGGTGCAGGCGGGAGGGCTTTGGATTCCTGAGGCATTGGGACCGTTTCTGGGGAGATGGGACCTATACAAGCCGGACGGATTGCACCTCAACAGAGCTGGGACCAGTATCCTCATGGGAAGGTTTGCTAGTGCTGTTCCGGAGGGTTTAAACGAGCTTGGAAGGGGGATGGAAACCGGAGAATAGATTCAGTGGGGAGAGAAGCAAAGCTGAAATTGCGCAGCAGAAAAGTAGAAAGTGAATTTGGAAGACAGAGGAAACAAAGGCTGGAAAATAGACAACAAGGGAGTTTGGCATCACTAAATGGTATATACTTCAACACAAGAAGTATGGGGAATAAAGCAGATGAGCTGAGGGCACAGATTGACACTTGGGTGTACGATATTATAGCTATTACTGAGACATGACTGAATGAAGGGCAGGTATGGCAGCTCGACATTCCTGGTTACAGGGTTTTCACACGGGATAGAGAGGGAGGTAAAAAGAAGGGGGGTCGCAGTATTGATTAAAGAAACAATTACAGCTGTGAGGAGGGATGATATAAGAACATAAGAACATAAAAATAGGAACAAGAACAGGCCATATGGCCCCTCGAGCCTGCTCCGCCATTCAATAAGATCATTAGTTTCCATAGTTACTTGCTTTGGAGATGTTCAGAGAAGGTTCACTAGGTTGATTCCGGGGATGAGGGGGTTGACTTATGAGGAAAGGTTGAGTAGATTGCACCTTTATTCATTGGAATTCAGAACAATGAGAGGTGATCTTATCGAAACGTATAAGATTATGAGGGGGCTTGACAAGATGGCTGCAGAGAGTATGTTTCCACTGATGCGGGAGACTAGAACTAGGGGGTATAAACTTAGAATAAAGGGCTGCCCATTTAAAATAGAGACGAGGAAAACATTTTTCTCTCAGAGGGTTGTAAATCTATGGAATTCACTGCCTCAGAGAGCTGTGGAAGCTGGGACATTGAATAAATTTAAGACAGAAATAGACAGTTTCTTAAACGATATGGGGATAAGGAGTTATGGGGAGTGGCGGGGAAGTGGAGCTGAGTCCATGATCAGATCAGCCATGATCTTATTGAATGGCGGAGCAGGCACGAGAGGCCGAATGGCCTACTCCTGTACCTATTTCTTATGATCTTATGACTGATCTGATCATGGACTCAGCTCCACTTCCCCGCCCGCTCACCATAACTTCTTATGCCCTTATTGTTTAAGAAACTGTGTATTTCTGTCTTAAATTTATTCAATGTCCCAGCTTCCACAACTCTCTGAGTCAGCGAATTCCACAGATTTACAACCCACTGAGAGAAGAAATTTCTCTCATCTCAGTTTTAAATGAGCGGCCCCTTATTCTAAGATCATGCCCTCTAGTTCTAGTCTCCCCCATCAGTGGCAACATCCTCTCTGCATCCATCTTGTCAAGCCCCCTCATAATCTAATACATTTCGATAAGATCACCTCTCATTCTTCTGAATTCCAATGAGTAGAGGCCCAGCCGACTCAACCTTCCCTCATAAGTCAACCCCTTCATCTCCAGAATCAACCTAGTGAACCTTCTCTGAACTGCTTCTAAAGCAAGTGTATCCTTTTGTAAATATGGAAACCAAAACTGCACGCAATATTCCAGGTGTGGCCTCACCAATACCCTGTATAGCGCTAGCAAGACTTCCCTGCTTTTATACTCCATCCCCTTTACAACAAAGGCCAAGATTCCATTGGCCTTCCTGATCACTTGCTGAACCTGCATACTATCCTTTTGTGTTTCATGCACAAGTACCCCCAGGTCCCGCTGTACTGCAGCACTTTGCAATCTTTCTCCATTTAAATAATAACTTGCTCTTTGATTTTCTTTCTGCCAAAGTGCATGACCTCATACTTTCAACATTATACTCCATCTGCCAAATTTGTGCCCACTCACTTAGCCTGTCTATGTCCTTTTGCAAATGTTTTGTGTCCTCCTCACACATTGCTTTTCCTCCCATCTTTGTATCGTCAGCAAACTTGGCTACGTTAACTCAGTCCCTTCTTCCAAGTCGTTAATATAGATTGTAAATAGTTGGGATTCCAGCACTGATCCCTATGGCACCCCACTAGTTACTGGTTGCCAACCAGAGAATGAACCATTTATCCCAACTCTCTGTTTTCTGTTAGTTAGCCAATCCTCTATCCATGCTCATATATTACCCCCAACCCTGTAAACTTTTATCTTGTGCAGTAATCTTTTATGTGGCACCTTGTCAAATGCCTTCTGGAAGTCCAAATACGCCAGATCCACTGGTTCTCCTTTATCCATTCTGTTCGTTACATCCTCAAAGAATTCCAGCAAATTTGTCAAACATGACTTCGCTTTCATAAATCCATGCCGACTCTGACTGACCGAATTTTTGTATTCCAAATGTCCTGCTACTGCTTCTTTAATAATGGACTCCAACATTTTCCCAACCACAGATGTTAGGCTAACTGGTCTATAGTTTCCTGCTTTTTGTCTGCTTCCTTTTTTAAATAGGGGTGTTACATTTGCAGTTTTCCAATCTGCTGGAACTTCCCCAGAATTCAGGGAATTTTGGTAAATTACAACCAGTGCATCCACTATCCCTGCCTCTACTTCTCTTAAGACCCTAGGATGCAAGATCCAGGGGATTTATCCGCCTTTAGTCCCATTATCATTCTGAGTACCACCTCCTTAGTGATTGTGATTGTGTTAAGTTCCTCCCCGGCCTAGAGCCCCTTGACTATCCACTGTTGGAATATTATTAGTGTCCTCTACCGTAAAGACTTTAAAAAATATTTGTTCAGAGTTTCTGCCATCTCCATGTTCCCCATTACTAATTCCCCAGTCTCGTCCTCTAAGGGACCAACATTTACTTTTTGCCACTCTTTTCCTTTTTATATACCTATAGAAACTCTTGTTATCTGTTTTTATATTTTGTGCTAGTTTACTTTCATAGTCTATCTTCCCTTTCCTAATCATTTTTTTAGTCATTCTTTGCTGGCTTTTAAAAGCTTCCCAATATTCTATCCTCCCATTAGTTTTGGCCACTTTGTATGCACTTGTTTTTAATTGGATACCTTTCTTTATTTCTTTAGTTAGCCACGGATGGCTATCTTTTCTCTCACACCCTTTCCTCCTCACTGGAATATATTTTTCTTGAGAGCTATGAAATATCTCCTTAGAGGGGTCATAAAAAAAGCCCATATGGGTTGAATTGAAGAACAAAAAAGGGGTGATCACACTACTGGGATTGTACTATAAACCCCCAAAGTCAGAGGGAGATAGAAGAACAAATATGTGGACAAATTGCTGCAAAGCGCAAAAACTTTAGAGCTGTCATAGTAGGGGATTTCAATTACCCTAATATTAACTGGGGAAAAAGTAGTGTGAATGGTACAGAGGGTGCGGAATTCCTAAAATTCATTCAGGAGAACTTCTTTAGCCAGTATGTAACAAGTGCAACAAGGGAGGGGACGATTCTGGACATGGTTTTGGGGAATGAAATGGGGCAGGTGGAAGGGGTATCAGTGGGAGAGCATTTTGGTGTTAGTGATCATAGAAACATAGAAACATAGAAAATAGGTGCAGGAGCAGGCCATTCGGCCCTTCGAGCCTGCACCGCCATTCAATATGATCATGACTGATCACATAACTTAAGTACCCCATTCCTACTTTCTCTCCATACCCTCTGATCCCTTAAGCCGTAAGGGCCACATCTAACTCCCTTTTGAATATGTCCAACGAACTGGACTCAACAACTTTCTGTGGCAGAGAATTCCACAGGTTCACAACTCTCTGGTTGAAAAAATTTCTCCTCATCTCGGTCCTATATGGCTTACCCCTTATCTTTAGACTGTGACTCCTGGTTCTGGACTTCCCCAACATCGGGAACATTCTTCCTGCATCTAACCTGTCAAGTCCCGTCATAATTTTATATGTTGCTATGAGATCCCCTCTCATTCTTCTAAATTCCAGTGAGTATAAGCCTAGCCGATCCAATCTTTCTTCATATGTCAGTCCTGTATTCCCGGGAATTAGTCTGGTGAACCTTCGCTGCACTCCCTCAATAGCAAGCATGTCCTTTTTCAGATTAGGAGACCAAAACTGCACACAATACTCAAGATGCAGTCTCACCAAGGCCCTGTACAACTGTAGTAAGACTCCCTGCTCCTATACTCAAATCCTCTTGCTATGAAGGCCAGCATGCCATTTGCTTTCTTTACTGCCTGCTGTACCTGCATGCCTACCTTCAATGACTGATGTACCATGACACCCAGGTCTCGTTGCACTTCCCCTTTTCCTAATCTGCCGCCATTCAGATAATATTCTGCCTTTGTGTTTTTGCCACCAAAGTGGATAACCTCATATTTATCCACATTATACTGCATCTGCCATGCATTTGCCGACTCACCTAACCTGTCCAAGTCACCCTGCAGCCTCTTAGCATCTTCCTCACAGCTCACACTGCCACCCAGCTTAGTGACATCTGCAAACTTGGAGATATTATATTCAATTCCTTTGTCTAAATCATTAATGTATTTTATAAATAGCTGGGGTCCCAGGACTGAACCTTGCGGCACCCCACTAGTCACTGCCTGCCATTCTGAAAAGGACCCGTTTATTCCCACTCATTGCTTCCTGTCTGCCAACCATTTCTCTATCTACGTCAATACATTACCCCCAATACCATGTGCCTTAATTTTGCACTCTAATCTCTTCTGTGGGACCTTGTCAAAAGCTTTTTGAAAGTCCAAATACACTACATCCACTGGTTCTCCCTTATCCACTTTACTAGTTACATCCTCAAAAAACTCTAGAAGATTTGTTAAGCATGATTTCCCTTTCATAAATCCATGCTGACTTGGACCAATCCTGTCACTGCTTTCTAAATGCGCTGCTATTACATCTTTAATAATTTATCCCAACATTTTCTCCACCACCAATGTCAGGCTAACCGGTCTATAATTCCCTGATTTCTTTCTCCCTCCTTTGTTAAAGATGGGGTTACATTAGCTACCCTCCAGGAACTGATCCAGAGTCCATGGAATTTTGGAAAATGACCACCAATGCATCTACTATTTCTAGGGCCACTTCCTTAAGTACTCTGGGATACAGACTATCAGGCCCTGAGGATTTATCGGCCTTCAGTCCCATCAGTTTCCCTAACACCATTTCCTGACTAATATGGATTTCCCTCAGTTCCTCTTTCTCGCTAGACCCTCAGTCCCCTAGTATTTTCGGGAGATCATTCGTGTCTTCCTTAGTGAAGACGGAACCGAAGTATTTATTCAATTGGTCTGCCATTTCCTTGTTCCCCATTATGAATTCACCTGATTCTGACTGCAAGGAACCTACATTAGTCTTCACTAATCTTTTTCTCTTCTCATATCTATGGAAACTTTTGCAGTCAGTTTTTATGTTCCCTGCAAGCTTCCTCTCATACTCTATTTTCCCCCTGCTAATTAAACCCTTAGTCCTCCTCTGCTGAATTCTAAATTTCTCCCAGTCCTCAGGTTTGCTGCTTTTTCTGGCCAATATATATGCCTCTTCCTTGGATTTAACACTATCCCTAATTTCCGTTGTTAGCTACGGTTGACCACCTTTCCTGTTTTATTTTTACACCAGACAGGGATGTACAATAGTTGTAATTCATCCACGTGATCTTTAAATGTCTGCCATTGCCTATCCACCGTCAACCCTTTAAGTATCATTCGCCAGTCTATCCTAGCCAAATCACGTCTCATACCATCGAAGTTTCCTTTCTTTAAGTTCAGAACCCTAGTCTCTGAATTAACTGTGTCGCTCTCCATCTTAATGAAGAATTCTACCATATTATGGTCACTCTTCCCCAAGGGGCCACACACAATCAGATTGCTAATTAATCCTCTCTCGTTACACAAGACCCAGTCTAGGATGGCCTGCTCTCTAGTTGGTTCCTCGATATATTTGTCTCGAAAACCATCCCTTTTACACTCCACGAAATCCTCTCCACAGTATTGCTACCAGTTTGGTTAGCCCAATCAATATGTAGGTTAAAGTCACCCATGAAAATTGCTGTACCCTTATTGCACGCGTCCCTAATTTCCTATTTGATGCCATCCCCAACCTCCCTTCTACTGTTTGGTGGTCTGTACACAACTCCCACTAATGTTTTCTGCCCTTTAGTGTTTCGCAGCTCTACCCATATAGATTCACATCATCCAAGCTAATGTCCTTCCTTACTATTGCGTTAATCTCCTCTTTAACCATTAACGCTACCCCACCTCCTTTTCCTTCCTGTCTATCCTTCCTGAATAGTGAATACCCCTGGATGTTGAGTTCTCAGCCTTGGTTACCCTGGAGCCATGTCTCCGTAATCCCAATTACATCTTATCGTTAACAGCTATCTGCACAGTTAATTCGTCCACCTTATTACGAATGCTCCTCGCATTGAGACTCAGAGCCTTCAGGCTTAT
The DNA here is from genome assembly GCF_044704955.1 of Pristiophorus japonicus. Classification (NCBI taxonomy): domain Eukaryota; kingdom Metazoa; phylum Chordata; class Chondrichthyes; family Pristiophoridae; genus Pristiophorus; species Pristiophorus japonicus. The sequence goes on along the minus strand of NC_091992.1, from coordinate 45,013,047 downwards.
TTTTTTAACACTCTTTGTCCTTTTAGAATTATGTTGTAATGTGGCCCTTTTTGATTTTTGCCCTAGATTTCTCTGCCCTCCACTCTTGCTTTTCTCCTTCCTACCTTTTGCTTCTGCCCCCTTTTTACTTCCCCTGTCTCCCTGCATAGGTTCCCATCCCCCTGCCATAATAGTTGAACCCCTCCCCAACAGCATGAGCAAACATTCCACCTCGGACATAGGTTACGGTCATGCCCAGGTGCAGACCGTCCGGTTTGTACTGGTCCCACCTCCCCCAGAACTGAATCATAATTCAGTTAGATTTGGGGTAGTTATGGAAAAGGACAACGATAGATCAGGAATAAAAGTTCTCAATTGGGGTAAAGCCAATTTTGCTGAGCTCAGATGCGATTTGGCCAAAGTGGACTGGAAATAGCTGCTCAATGGTAAATCAGTGTCAGAGCAGTGGGAGGCATTCAAGGAGGAGATCCTGAGGGCACAAAGCAAGTATGTTCCCTTAAAGAAAAAGGGTGGGGCTAACAAATCTAGAACTCCCTGGATGTCAAGGGACATACAGGGTAAGGTAAAGATAAAAAGGGAAGCTTAGACAGATACCGAGAAATCAATACTGCAGAAACTCTAGAGGAATATAAGAAGTGCAGGAGTATGGTGCAATTAAAACATATATCAGGAAAGCAAAGAGAGAGCATTACAGAATGTTGGCAAGTAAAATCAGGGAAATCCCAAAGATGTTTTATAAATACATTAAGAGCAAGAGGATAACTAGAGAAAGAGTGAGGCTTATTAGAGACCATAAAGGGTATCTGTGTGTGGAGGCAGAAGACATAGGTATGATTCTTAATGAACACCTCGCATCTGTTTTCACAAAAGAGAGGGGTGATGCAGACTTTGCAATGAGGGAGGAAGAGTGTGAAATATTAGATGAGATAAATATAGTGAGAGAGGAGGTATTAAGGGGCTTAGCTTTGAAAGTGGATAAATCCCCAGGGCCAGATGAAATGTATCCCAGGCTGTTAAGAGAAGCAAAGGAGGAAATAGCAGAGGCTCTGACCATTTTTCAGTCCTCTGGCTACAGGTGTGGAATTTAGCAAAGTTTTTGATAAGGTCCCACATGGCAGATTGGTCACGAAAGTAATACCCATGGGATCCAGGACAAAGTGGCAAGTTGGATCCAAAATTGGATCAGAGGCAGGAAGCAAAGGGTAATGGTTGATGGGTGTTTTTGTGACTGGAAGGCTGTATCCAATGGGGTTCCACAGGGTTCAGTGCTGGGTCCCTTGCTTTTTGTGGTATATACCAATGACTTGGGGCTAGATTTTCTACTTTTTCTGCATGCTTAACGCCCATTTAACTTCCATTTTACCGCTGAAATGACATATAATGCCCATATATCGTCCATTTAGCCACAAAATGGAAACTGGCGGGCATTTTTCGGAAACTTTTCACCGAGCGTTACTTTCCCCATGTGCTTAAAGCTGGGAAAAAATAATACCGCCCGCCCACTTTTTTTGGGCGGAATCATGAGAATGGGCGAAATCAATGCCCATAATATCGCCCAGAGTTACTTTCCGCAGGTAATTAACGCTGAGATTCAATAATACCGCCCGCCCACTTTTTTTTGTTGTAAAGATCACATTTGGCGAAACTAACGCCCAGGAGATTGCCCAGCATCACTTTCACCACCTCGTACACATATCGCCCACAATATCGCTCGCCCAAAACACCCATAAAAAGTGGAACTGTTCTGAATGAACGCCAGCAGTGTGGCTGCCATTTTTAAAATCGCAGGTTGCTTCATTCAAAAGGCTGCTTCAACTTCGGGGGAGTTTGCATTGACTCTGGAGTTCTTCTCAGGTGAAGTGACCATCTCAACAGACATATTTTCAGACTCTGGACTATTGGGGGTTTACTTTAGGTGTATTTTAGTGAGGAAATCATTGCTTTTGATCAATCGCTATTATACTTTCATTGCAATGGGGCCAGCCATTTCTCTGCCTGCATCAATTAACACACAGATGCTGCAGAGTGCAAATGGCTCAATGGCTGATGCACATCATTATGTCCCCAATTTAAGACGTGCAAGAATGAGGAGGAGGGTCAGACCATACACACCCCGCACATAAAAGGAAAAGAGATCTTACCTCGACGTGTCCGACCTCACCTGCCTTCGGAGACTGCGCTTCCACAAGGTGGTGATCAATGAAATATGTGAGCTCATCAGGCCACATATGCAGCCTGCCATCAGGACATCAATGTCGGTCGAGGTCAAGGTCACCGGGGCACTGTCTTTCTATGCGTCCGGTTCCTTTTGGGCCTCCGCAGTGGAGATTTGCCCTCTGTCTCACTATGCAACCCATCGCTGCATTAGACAGGTTACAGAGGCCTTGTACGTGTGAAGGATGGACTTTATCAGCTTCCCCATGACCACGGAGGCTCAGACTGACAGGGCTGGAGCATTCTACCACATTGCTAAGTTCCCCAGTGTTATGTATGCAACACTATGTAACCAGCATTCTACCGCCACCAGAGGGCGTATCTGTTAGCGTTCCAAGGGATCCCAGCATCCCTTGGGAGCACTGTATATAAGCAGACCCCCCATGCTGTACCAACACTCTGGAATTAGAATAAAGAGACTAAGGTCACACTTACTCACGTCTATAGTACTCAGTCACATTGCTATATGCAAGACTTAACAACTGGCGACAAAATAACGAACCATGTAGAGAATGCAGAGAATTGTTGGTATCCTGGAGAAATTCTCAGACGAGGATGATTGGGAGGCCTTCATGGAGCGACTTGACCAATACTTCGTGGCCAACGAGCTGGAAGGGAATGCGAACGCTGCCAAACGAAGGGCGATCCTCCTCACCATCTGCGGGGCAACAACCTATGGCCTCATGAAGAATCTTCTTGCTCTGGTGAAACCAACAACCAAATAGTATAAAGAACTGTGTACGCTGGTCCGGGAGCACCTAAACCTGAAGGAGAGTGTTCTGATGGCAAGGTATTGGTTTTACACGTGTCAACGGTCTGAAGGCCAAGAAGTGGCGAGCTACATCACCGAACTAAGGCGTCTTACAGGACATAGTGAATTCGATGGATTCCTGGAGCAAATGCTAAGAGACTTCTTTGTGCTTGGTATTGGCCATGACATTATCCTTCGCAAACTTGACTGTTGAAACACCGAACCTGAGCAAAGCCATAACGATAGCCCAGGCATTTATGTCCAGCAGCGATAACACCAAACAAATTTCGCAGCAGAAAGATGTTTCGGCAAGTACTGTACACAAAGTAACATTCTTTTCAGGCAGGAATGCATTTGACAGAATGTACATGCCTGCAACTGCACAACCTCAGATGACTCAGAGTCCGCCATCAAGCGTTAATGCGAGGCAATTGACACCTTGTTGGCGTTGCGGAGGTGATCATCGAGCCCATCAATGCTGCTTCAAACGCTATGCGTGCAAAAGCTGTGGAACAATGGGACACCTCCAGCGAATGTGCAGACGAGCTGCAAACCCTGCAAACCACCACGTTGCAGAGGAAGACCGATCCATGGCGGACCAAACTGAACTAGAGACTCGAACCGAGGAGGCAGAAGTGTACGGGGTACACACCTTCACCACGAAACGTCCACCGATCATGTTAAAAGTCGAACTGAACGGAATTCCAATATCCATGGAACTAGACACAGGTGCGAGTCAGTCCATCATGAGCAAAAAGACCTTCGATAGGCTGTGGTGCAACAAGGCACACAGGCCCAAGCTCAACCCCATTCATACCAAGCTAAGAACTTACACCAAAGAACTGATCCCTGTAATTGGCAGTGCAGCAGTAAAAGTCTCCTATGATGGAGCAGTGCACGAACTACCACTATGGATTGTACAAGGAATTGGCCCCACACTGTTCGGCAGAAGCTGGCTGGAAAATATCCACTGGAACTGGGATGACATCCGAGTGCTTTCGTCCTTCGACAACGCCTCATATGCCCAGGTTCTGAGCAAGTTTCCATCATTCTTTGAGCCAGGCATCGGAAGTTTCTCAGGGGTGAAGGTGCAGATCCACTTGATTCCCGGTACATGACCCATCCATCACAAGTCACGGGCGGTGCCATACATGATGCGAGAGAAAGTGGAGATCGAGCTGGACAAGCTGCATCATCACGCCGGTGGAGTTCAATGAGTGGGCCAGTCCGATTGTTCCAGTTTTTAAGGGCGATGGCACAGTCAGAATTTGTGGGGACTATAAAGTAATGATTAATCGTTTTTCACTGCAGGATCAGTACCCGCGACCCAAGGCAGACGACCTATTTGCGATGCTGGCAGGAGGAAAGACGTTCACCAAGTTGGACCTGACCTCGGTCTACATGACGCAGGAGCTGGCAGAATCTTCGAAAGGCCTCACCTGCATCAACACGCACAAAGGTCTGTTCATCTACAATAGATGCCCGTTTGGGATTCGATCGGCCGCGGCTATTTTTCAAAGGAACATGGAGAGTCTGCTTAACATCGGTTCCGGGCACCGTGGTTTTCCAGGACAACATATTGATCACAGGTCGGGACACCATCGAACACTTGCAGAACCTGGAAGAGGTTCTAAGATGACTAGATCATGTGGGACTCAGGTTGAAATGCTCGAAGTGTGTTTTCCTGGTGCCAGAGGTCGAGTTCTTAGGGAGAAGAATCGCGGCAGACGGCATCAGACCCACCGACGCCAAGATAGAGGCCATCAAGAACGCGCCGAGACCACAGAATGTGACAGAATTGCGGTCGTTCCTGGGACTCCTCAATTATTTTGGTAATTTCCTACCTGGGTTAAGCACCTTGCTAGAACCTCTACATGTGTTGTTATGCAAGGGAGGTGTCTGGGTATGGGGGAAATCACAAGAGACAGCTTTTGAGAAAGCCCGAAATCTGTTATGTTCCAACAAACTGTTTGTCTTGTATGATCCATGTAAACGTTTAGTGCTAGCTTGCGATGCATCTTCGTACGGGGTCGGGTGTGTGTTACAACAAGCAAAGGAATCGGAAACATTGTAACCGGTCGCTTATGCATCCAGGAATTTGTCCAAGGCCGAAAGGGCCTACAGCATGATTGAAAAAAAAGCCCTGGCATGCGTTTACAGGGTAAAAAAAATGCACCAGTATCTGATTGGGCTTAGGTTCGAGTTAGAAACTGACCATAAGCTGCTCATATCTCAGAGAACAAAGGTATCAATACCAATGCCTCTGCTCGCATCCAAAGATGGGCGCTCACGGTGTCTGCATATAACTATGTAATTTGCCACAGGCCAGGCACAGAGAACTGCCCTGATGCCCTCAGTCGGCTACCATTGCCCACCACCGGGGTGGAAATGGCACAGCCTGCAGACTTGCTCTTGGTGATGGATGCATTTGAAAACAAAGTCACCCGTTACGGCCCACCTGATCAGGACCTGGACCAGCCAGGATCCTTTACTGTTCCTTGTAAAAAACTGTGTCCTCCATGGGAGCTGGTCCAGCATCCCAACGGAGATGCATGAAGAGATCAAGCCGTTCCAGCGGCTTAAAGACGAAATGTCCATACAGGCAGACTGTTTTTTGTGGGGTAATCGCGTGGTTTTGCCCAAGAAAGGCAGGGAAACATTCATACGCGACCTACACAGTACCCACCCAGGCATAGTAATGATGAAAGCTATAGCCAGATCCCATGTGTGGTGGCCCGGCATCGACTCAGATTTGTAGTCTTGCGGCAATAATGCAACACTTGCTCTCAACTGAGCAATGCACCCAGGGAGGCACCGCTAAGTTTGTGGTCATGACCCTCCAAACCAGGTTCTAAGATCCACATTGACTTCGCTGGCCTGTTTCGAGGCAAAATGTTCTAGTTTGTTGTGGATGTTTATTCAAAATGGATTGAATATGTAACAATGTCTGTAAGCACGTCTACTGCCACCATCGAATTCATGACCCGCAATGGGATCAAGCACATCACATCTGCCCTGTTCAAACCCGCATCCAACTGCCAGGCAGAACGGGCAGTCCAAACCATCAAGCCAAGCTTGAAACGCGTGTCGGAAGGCCCTCTGCAGACCCACCTATCCCGAGTCCTGCTCAGCTACCGCACTAGACCCCACTCGCTCACCGGGGTTCCCCCAGCTGAGCTGCTCATGAAAAAGGCGCAGAAAACAAGGCTCTCTCCAGTCCACCCTGATCTTCATGATCACGTCGAGGGCAGGTGGCATCCACAAAGCATGTACCATGATCGCACAAATTTATTATGCGATATTGAAGTCAATGACCCTGTATTTGTACTCAACTATGGACATGGTCCCAAATGGCTTGCTGGCACTGTCATAGCCAAAGAAGGGAGTAGGGTGTTTCAGGTCAAAATTCGCAAATGGACTAACTTGCAGAAAGCATTTGGACCAAACCAAACTGCGATTCACAGACAGCCACGAGCAAGCTGAAGAGGACACCACCAACTTCGACCCTCCGACACATACAAGTGGCAACCGACATCACGGTTGACCACGAAGCTGAACTCATCATCACCAGCAGCCCAGTAAGGCCAGCTTCGCAGCAGCCCAGTGAAGAACCAACCAACTCACCTGCAACTGCATTTGTACTGAGATGATCGACTAGAGAGCAGAAAGCCCCAGATCGTCTCTGCCTGTAAATAAGTGTACTATTGACTTTGGGAGCGAGTGATGTTATGTATGCAACTCGATGTAACCAGCATTCTACTGCCACCAGAGGGCGTATCTGTTGGAGTCCCAAGGGATCCCAGCATCCCTTGGGAGCACTGTATATAAGCAGACTCCCCATGCTGTACCAACACTCTGGAATTAGAATAAAGAGACTAAGGTCACACTTACACACGTCTACAGTACTCAGTCACATTATTTTATTCATGACTTAACACCCAGGGTGCAGGGAGCTATACAGTGCACTCACATCGCCATGCGGCCACCTTCTCAGAACCCGGAGCGTTTTCGTAACAGAAAAGGATTTCACTCCCTGAAGATCCAATTAGTTGTCGACCAAAACCAGATCATACTGGCAGTGAATGCCAAATGTCTGGGCATCTTCGATGAGGCTCACATCCTGCATGAGAACACTGTCTCTGACATGTTTAAGAGTCAGCCACAAGGACAATGCTGGATGCTTGGTGATAACTGATATGGCCTAGCCACCTGGCTGATGACCCCCCCTGCGTGACATCCACACCGAGGCCGAGAAGCGATACAACTGGAGCAACAGAGACACACACAATGTGGTCCATGTAATGTATGTATGGCTGGGTTTACCTGCCACCAGGGGGAGTGACCGTCGGAGGTCATTGGGCCACAGACACACACGTGCAGTCCTTGTATATAAAGAAAGCCTCCATGTTTAATCCTCACTTTGAGAGCCAATAAAGTAGAGTCAGGTCACACCTGATTGAGTTCACGGTACTAAGCCTATTGAGTTATTGCATATGCAACAGTCCAGAAAACAATAACTGTGCTTAGCAGCGCTTCAGATGTCTGGACCATTCAGGAGGGGAGCTACAATATAACCCTGAGCAAGTAGGTAAATTCGTGGTCGTGTGCTCCATGCTGCACAACCTGGCTATCAGGAGGGGACAAGAATTGCCAGGAGGGACTGATGCTCCACCTCAGGAGAGAGAGGAAGAGGACAACGAGGGGCTGGATGCTGACTTAGGGCCAGACAATCAGGCTGGCTATACAACCATGCCCACGACCCTCTCCAGACCGCAGGAAAGGGCCCGTGGTGGCTACATAGCTGCAATACTCTTACGTCAGGAGCTAATATCTGGACGATTTGCCTGAAAGAACGTTGCTGTAAGTGACAACGCTGACACACTGCTGTGTGTGTGCAGCTCAGACATCAATGGAGGGCATCACCTTGGTGCCAGTTAAAGTTTAAGTTGATTGAACTTAAGTTGTATTTAACCTTTTCATGTTAAGGAATCACCAGTGTGTAAAGGTTCAGCTATCTGAGACAATGTGTAACAAGTTATGTTCAATAAAAAATGTTTTATACCAACATTGGTCTGAAATCATAAGTATCACAGCCAATGACACCCCACCCCCATCCACACCCCACCTTTTCCACCATTGACATCAATCAAATGTTCAACATGTCCAGCAACACGGAATACAAAGGCAAAGCAGGAGGGTGGCCCCCTCCCCCCATACATTACAACAAATTGCATACACCCAGATGAAGATATAACACAGCCATCACCTACGGACATGCACCTCACTTTCCTTCCTCCCTCCCCTTCTTCTCCCCACCTCTATCCCTTCCGCTCCTCGCTCCATGGCACCTGGCCGAGGAGCTCCTCAGGCGGTGCCTCATTGGGGGGGATGAAGGCAGAGGCGGTGGTTGCACGGATACAGGAGCAGGGAGCGGGGGGGGTTGCCGAGGGGGTAACCTTCTCTGATGCAGAAGCAGGATCTTGGTCCTACCTCTCATCTGTTATTCGCAGTGGTGGTACGGAACCTAGGGATGGAGTGCCATGCTCTGGGGCCATTGGGAGGCCTGTGCCAGCAGTGTTCCTCACTATCGCATCCAGGGCCTCCGCCATGCGCGGAATGTACTCCGTCATGGTGACCACCTGTCGGGGTATGCCCTCCAATGTTTTGATGAGCTGGTCACCAATATCTACAGTCCTCCTGGACAACTGTACCATCTCTCCGCTCTCATGTGGTGCTCGTGGAACAGACCTGCCGCATCCACGAGGCTTCCGCGCGGTCGGTGCCGTCCTGGGGACAAATGGGGTGCCCTGTGGTGAGGTGCTTGGGGCTGGTACTTCCAGAGTGGAGGCGGGAATGACCGGAGGACCACTAGATGGCCTTGGGGTGGAATGGCTTCTGGAGCGCGGCGATGTAGGTTCCTCGAAGTTCGCGCTCTCATCCGTGGAGAACAGACCCAGCGGATTGACGGGCGAGAATCGGAACTCCTCAGCAGCAGATGTAGGATCTTCCGGAGAGTCGGGCCCCGTGCCCCCACCTTCTGGTCTCTGTGGTCTTGCATGGGGCCGCGCTGCTGGTTGAGCTGCAAAACACAAATTAGGTTATTAGAGGAGAAGGATGTGCTAGGGTCACAAGGTAAGCCCAGCGCTACACACAGCATATGCACGACAAAAGCATCACTGCTCTCAAAATCATCACAGGCATCACATTTCATGACCATCAACACATTTGCATTGCAATGATTTTCATTAGGCCAGTATTATTTCTATGACAATTTTAGAAATCATCTATCATATATGATTGTTCGGATATGAGTGGGTGTGGCATCTATTGACATTACATTACGCAATGGTGCAAGCTTTACTCAAGTGGCATCACTTCAGGGTCTGCAGATGCATCCGTGGCTGACCAGGGGTGCTTCCCCACGACTGTGAGCACCCGCTTCTCCATCTCAGTGATGTCGCTGGGGACTGGTGGCCCCCCACCCGTTCGCCTCGGCACAGACTTCATCGTCGATAGCTTCTTCTGTAAAAGGTGACAGGGCAACATGGCATGAGATCATTGGGTGATATCATTGCTAGGTACTGTCACAGAGACTGCTACAACACATAACCAACAGATGTAATCATGATTATTATGATAATTATCATTCTTTACCTAAAGACGTGCACTGTGACCGCAGGCTTTGAGTAAAACATTCCCGGTAAAAGTGAAAGACCTCACATCTGCTGATAGTCACTCATGATTGTTACAAATCAAATTATATAAATACATAATTACATGTAAATCAATGTAATATTTACTCTTGCGGATCCCACAAGGTCGTTCCATCGTTTGCGGCATTGGTTCTTTGTGTATGTAGGCACCTTGTAAATGATTCCACGAGGCAGGTATTTAAACTGTGAAGACTGTAGTCCTTTATTGCAGTTCCTAGAGTGAGGGCACCAAGAGGTGAGCTCTCTTTGTAGGCTTGCATACATAACAACAGTCCCCTCTAAGCATTTTTCAAGTCCTTATTGCCATGACCCGGGGAGATGATCAGTAGGGGGCTATGGGAGGTTGTGGTGAGGGTTGTGTGGGTGCCAGGTGTGATCCCTGTGCTTGAGGCTGGCCTCATACATTCCCCTCCCCCCCCCCCACTCACACACAGACCATGTGGGTGTGACTGTTGTGGGATCCCTCAGTGGGGGAGCCAGTGCAGCAGTGGATAGGGTACAAACTCTGTAGAGTGGGTAAGTGTGTGGTGGTTGTCCTCCATTTGTGAAGAAAGTCTGATCATCCCAGGGTCCGCCAGGGAAGCTGGAGGGTACTGGCCTCTCTCTCCTGGTGTTGGCCCTGGTGGCCAGGGGCTGTAAGGCCGATCTGGGGCAGGTTGCCAGTGGTGGTGGCTGTGCTGCCCATTGACCACTGTCCCTGCAGTGGGTCTGCTCCCACTGTGTGTGTGTGAGCCCTTCCTGGGGCATCACATTTGTCCCAAAAGTCCAGGCTACATGGTCAGGTAGCCTGCTGGACCTGGAGGTCTCCCACAGGGGGATTCCTCTAGCATTTACATTGTCCCTGTAGAACCTGGTGTCCTTTAACAGTCTACTACCTGTATACATGACACATTGGCTCCGATCATACATAGTCGAGTCTACATTGTTAACTCTCTTTACATTGTTAATTACAGTATTTACATCACTTTCTTGTATCTTGGTCTCTCCATACATGGTAACATTTGTCATTTTAAAATTTCTATCATCATTAGACATTACAAACTTGTTCTTAACCTTACTTACACAAGCATTCATTTCATTTTTCTCATCAGTTACTCCACGTTACATTATCATACCTGCATTCGCTAACTGCATTTTTAACTTTAAAGTCCTTGTCATCTTTAGATTGACACTGTCCCTTTAAATTCTTTGGGTTACCTGTCTCCTTTAAAGGGGGCCTTCCAATCCGGTTCGCTGCTAGGTGCCACGTGTCGCTCCTCCAACGCTGCCCCTCGTGGTCTGGTCGTGGCCATTTTGATTTTAGGTTCTTCTCCTTTTGGTGCGGCCGCCATCTTCTGGCTCTCTTCCAGGTAGGCTGTGGTGATCTTTTCCTTCTCAGGTTCAGCCACAGACGCCGGGAATCCACTTTTTTTGACGATTTTCTTCCCTTGGAGTTCTGCCACAGCCCGGAAGGTTAAGTCTGGATGTTTAGTTTTGGTGATTTCGCCACGGTGTTGTGAAGTCATCGCCGCGCTGTCAAGCTGGACGGTAGGATTTCTAGGTGCAGCGATGGTTCCATGTTCAGGACTGCATGGGATGTGGCTTGCTGGAGCCTGGAGGCCGTCGTCACTTCAACCGACTTGGACCGGCTTCATCCAACTTCTTCCCTGCAGCGTTGGACCATCGCCAGCAATGATCCACTGGGGGAGTTTGTTCATCACGCCGCCCTGGGAGACCTGGACAACCACGCTGCCAACGACCGGGATTTTGCCTTTGGTGTAGGTGAGCAGCTTCGCTTGGACAGGAGACAGTTATGGTCGTTTGGCAGGATTGATCCAAAGTTTTTCAAAGGTTCATTTGGCTCATCAAAGACTGGCTTGCCCCTGTGTCGATCTCCATTGAAACTGGAACTCTGTTGATGTCTACTTCCATCGTCCACGGAGAACTTTCGGTGGAGCAGGTATAAACTCCACACTCTTCTTCCAGGGGTTGAGCAGCTTCACCTTCATCTGTGTCGGAGCCTGGGTGATCAGCCAACTCTTAAGCGACGTGGTGAGTAAAGCTTTTTTTGCACATTCTCTGAAGGTGCCCTTTCTCTTCACAGCCTTTGTAGGTATAGTCTTTGTAGCGGCACTGGTGGGCCCTGTGGTTTCCTCCACAGCGTCAGCACGGGGCCAGCCGGTTGGCCCCATGTGGCGAACTCAGGGTTGCGGGACTCTGGACAGCCTTTCTGCCTTTAGAAGTATCCATTTGGTGCACTGCATTCGTTAATTTAGAGTCCTGGGTGTGGGTCAATAATGGCCTGGAGTCACCGACCGAAATCACGTAGGCCTAGCTCACTTTAATTGCCTTCTGCAGGGTGACTGTGGTGTCCGCAGAGAGCAGTTTGTGGAGGAGGCCCTCGTCGCCGATTCCAATAACAAATATGTCCCTTAGTGCTTCGTTAAGGTGGTTGCCAAAATCACATGGTGCAGCTAGTCTTCCTAAATCTGCAGCATACTTAGCAATTTCGTGGCCTTCGGGTCGCCGGTGAGTGTAGAACTGGTGCCTGGCTGTGAGGATAATTTCTTTGGGTTTTAATTGCTCTTGTATTAGGGTTACAAGTTCCTCATAGCTCTTGGTTGTTGTCTTCTCTGGGGCTAGCAAGTCCCTGCTTAGTAGTTGTGGACCATGGATAGTGGGCCCTGTGCTTGTTCGCCAGTGTGGCTGGTGTGTCCCCATCCAGGTCGCTCGCTATGAAGAAATGTTCCAATCTTTCCACAAAAGCATCCCAATCTTCCCCATCGGTGAATTGTTGAAAGTTGCTGAGATTCGACATGTTGTGCGTATAGTTCGTGACCTCGTCACCAGTTATTGTAGATGTAGGCACCTTGTTAATGACTCCACGAGGCAGGGGTATGGTACTTAAACTGTGAAGACTGTAGTCCTTTATTGCAGTTCCTAGAGTGAGGACACTAAGAGGTGAGCTCTCTTTTATACTGGGTTACCTGCAGTGACCCTTAGGTCTCCAGCAGCAACACCCTCTGGTGTACAGGTAAGGTGCGTACAGGGTGAAGGTACATTCAGTGTTACAGTACATCATAACATTGTAGGCATGCATAGATAACAGGTTGCCCTCACGAAACTCATTGGTCGCCGATGAGACCACCTCTGCTATCTCGGTCCATATCTTCTGGTAGGCCTTTGGGGTGGGCTTCCCACACCTTCCCTGTGTCAAATCACCTCAGCGTAATTCGACCTCCTGCAGAAGGGAAGCATTTGCCTCGTCCAAAAACCTCCTGGCTCTTTTGCGCCCTCCAATGTGCTCCTCTCCTGCCTCACTGCTCTCTCCAGCGTCAGTGTCCACAGCGTGCTGTGATGCCTCCTCCTCTCCCTCCATTATAGGCCAAATTCAGGCAAATATGTGGTTGGTATCAGCTAATTTTTCTTTCCTTACTTGCTGTGAAGCTCTAAAGTTTCCCTCCTTCCTCCCAAAGCAGCCACACCACACCTAGACACGCCTTCAGTCCCTCTGAGCTCCCTCTCTCTCTGTCCCTTCTTCTGCGCATGTCAAGATGACCCTTGACCTCCTGGATCGCGGGAATCGAGTGTTGCCATGCCGTTGCTAAGGACGGCGCCATTTTACGGCAGAAGGTCAACGAGATTTAACGCTACCACCCATTTCATATCGCTCGCGGTAATACCCATTTTCAAAAATGGAGACTAGGTGCTTTGAGAATGGGCGAGAAGACAGCGATCTGAAAACTCTTTTTTACCACCCACACAGGAAATAACGCCATTTTTGGGTGATAAGCACAAAAGTGGAAAATCTAGCCCATGGACTTGAATGTTGAGGGTATGATCAAGTAGTTTGCAGATGACACTAAAATCGGCTGTGTGGTTGATAATGAAGAAGAAAGCTGCGGACTGCAGGAAGATATCAATGTACTGGTCAGGTGGGTAGAACAGTGGCAAATGGAATTCAATCCGGATAAGTGTGAGGTAATGCATTGGGGAGGTCTAACAAGGCAAGGGAATACACATTAAATGGTATGACACTGAAAAGTGTAGAGGAACAAAGGGATCTTGGAGTGCAGACCACAGATCCCTGAAGGTAGCAGGCCAGGTAGATAAGGTGGTTAAGAAGGCATATGGAATACTTGCCTTTATTAGTCGAGGCATGGAATACAAGAGCAAGGAGGTTATGCTTGAACTGTATAAAATACTGGTTAGGCCGCACCTGGAGTACCGTGTGCCTTTCTGGTCACCACATTACAGGAAAGATGTGATTGCACTGGAAAGGGCACAGAAGAGATTTACAAAAATGTTGCCTGAACTGGAGAATTTTGGCTATGAGAAAAGATTGGAGATGCTGGATCTGTTTTCTTTGGAACAGAGGAGGCTGAGGGAAGATATGATTGAGGTGTATAAAATTATGAGAGGCCTGGATAGAATAGATAGGAAGGACCTATTTCCCTTGGCGGAGGGGTCAACAACCAGGGGGCATAGATTTAAAATAATTGGGGGCAACTTTAGAGAAGATATGAGAGGAAATTTCTTTATCCAGAGGGTGGTTGGGGTCTGAAACTCACTGGCTAAAAGGGTGCTAGAGGCAGAAAGCCTCACCACATTTAAAAAATAATTGGATGTGCACTTAAAGTGCCGTAACCTACAAGGCTATGGACCAAGAGCTGGAACGTGGGATTAGGCTGGATAGCTCTTGATCAACCGGCGATGGGCCGAAATGGCCTCCTTCCATTCTGTAAATTTCTATGATTTTATGATTCTATGAACACAGTGACCTACATGTTGGATACAGTGAATGTTAGTGATACAGTGACATAAATGTTAGAAAGACAGTGACACATGTTAAACATGGTCAAACATGTTGGAGAGACAGGAACATGCATGTTGGGGAGATAGGAATATGCATGTGGGTGAGGTGGGGCAACACATGTGGGGGGGACAGTGATATTTATATTAGCGAAATCTAAATGTTGGACAGACTGGAAACATGTCAGAGAGGTAGTGACATACACCTCTCAGAGAGGTTGGAATCGAGGAAATTGGGAGTGGTGACGAGCAGAACACATTCTCTCTGCAGCATGTTTGATTTTAATGTTGGAATTTTTCACTGCTGATCTTTCTGTCATTCTTCCATTTTTTAAATTATTATTTTTTAATTCTGCGATATGATGAACTATCTTTTAATTTCACAAATTGGTCCAACATAATTATCCCAAAAATTTATCTTTGTAAAATTCCCAGATGTCAATGTATGAAATCTGGGGATTTGTCGAAGAAGGATATATTTTTATACATGAAAAATGAATAGAGAATTCCTCCAGGAATATAAATAAATCTGTGTGATTTATGAATAAATATTTAAATCATTTTTTTTCAACTGCCCATGAATTTCACGTTTTTTTATTCAAAATTTCTGGTGAATTATTTTCCACGTTTCTTTCTCAAGTAATTCAGCAGCAAATTATTTGATTTCCAACATATATATGACATTGCTTTGCAATATTCCTTGAATTTTCTGTGGATTGCAATTTTCTAAATAAAAAGTTAAAAATTGCTAATATATTTAAAATTATTATTTAATATGCCCCTGGGATTTGTTGTAGATTCATTTTCTATCTTTTGATTTATGGAGAAACTCTTAAATAATCAATTTGCCCTTGAATTTTGTAAACCCTTTTTATAAAAAAAAACATTATTTACCGAATAATTGTGCAAATAAGGATCATCTTGGTTTGACATCTCCCTTTCAGTTAGAAGGAGGGAGGGAACTCCCCTTCTAGCCAGTAAATTAGTCAGGCCAAGTATGCCTGCTTTTCCCAGCCAGTGTAATTGTATAATGCTGAGACTGGCAGTCAATGCAGTCACACTAAGCTTGCTCAACAATTTACATCAACATAGTGTCTGCAGTGTCGCAAGATGCTTCACATCTGGGGGTTACTCCCAAACAGCAGTAGAGGGAAATTGGGAGAGGTAGGGGAAGGAGATGGCAACAAAAGGCAGGTTTTAAGTGGGCTTTTGTCGGCGGGGAGTGATGCAACAATAACTTGCATTTATATAGTGCCTTTAACATAGCAAACATCCCAAAGTGCTTCACAGGAGTGTTATCAGACAAAAAGTGATGCTAAGCCACATAAGGAGA
Source organism: Pristiophorus japonicus (assembly GCF_044704955.1). Lineage (NCBI taxonomy): Eukaryota > Metazoa > Chordata > Chondrichthyes > Pristiophoridae > Pristiophorus > Pristiophorus japonicus. Next base: position 44,997,245 of record NC_091992.1, on the reverse strand, counting down.
CAGCTGGCCAAATGCTTGGTCAAAGAGGTACCTTAAAGAAGGAGAGAGGGGTAGAGAGGTGGAGGTTTAGGGAGAGATTCCAGTGTTCAGTGTTTAGATGGCAGGAGGCACGGCTGCCAATAATGGGGCAAAGTGGGAGATGCACAAGAGGCTAGTTGGAAGAACGCAGAGTTCGCAGAGGGTTGTAGGGCTAGAGGGGTTAACGGAGATAGGGAGGGACAAGGTCTTGGAGAGAATTTGAACACGAGGATGAGAATTTAAAAATCGAGGCATTGCTGGACTGGGAGCCAATTTAGGTCAACGAGCACATGGGCGAGCAAGAGAGAGTGTTTGAGGGAGGAAGTTCTAGAACCAGGCTGAGATGGCTCTGGAACTGCTGTGTAAGACTACAGCATTTTCGCCGAATATTTTTCTGCGAATAACTGCTTTCTTGACTATTTCTAATGACCCAGCAAAAATGAACATTTAAGAGATCCCACAGCTGCAAAGTGACTTTTCCACAGGCAGTGGGAGATGTCCTTGAATTGTTTACAAACTGTGAAGAAAGCTATGGTGATAAGAAATTGTAAGAAATGACAAGATTTCTTCTGTCTACAAACTGTGACGAAAGCTATGATGATAAGAAATGACAAGACTTCTGCTGTTCATTTAAGAGCATTTTCCTTTGTCTTAAACTGTGCAATTACATATGCACCTTTAGGTTAGTTCCAGAAAAAATGGTATAATTAGTGGGCCTTGGGAAAGGTTGAGGGCTGCAGTCAGAGAAGCAGTGACATTGACCAGTTACTGCACGGCCGTTATTTTCCAATCGCTGATCACAACTGGGTTTAACGCGGCAAGTATTTTTGTTTTTTCATGAATCATTAAGGGATAAGCAATTGTAACCGTTACAAGAATTTAACGGGATAGTTTGATGTGAGTTGCTAATTAGGAAATGATTGTGCATTTGATGCTATCGGTATTGCTTGAATTTCTTTTAATTATACTAAATAAAAGATTGAACCCCTGGGATTGGTGTAATGTCCAGTTGGGGTGAGCAGATTAAGAAATTGTTGTACAATTGATCTGTATTGCTTGTATTTCTTTTAATTGTGCTAAGTAACAGGTCAATCATTAAGGGGATGGGCAATTGTAACCGTTATACGCATTTAATAGGATCGTTTGGTGCAAGTTAATAATTAGGAAATTATTGTACATTTGATGCTATCTGTATTGCTGGTATTTCTTTTGATTATTCCAAGTAAAAGATTGAAGCTTGGATTGGGGAATTTCAAGAAACATCCTGTGTCCGCATTGTTTTATTTCACAAGTTCGAAACCTGAAAGTTTAGAGATAAGCTTTGACTCCATTGATAACTAAGACAAGTTTTACATTGGTCAAGTCATAGATAAGACTTGATCCTGAATGACCTGTATATTGGTCAAGATGGAGATAAGTCTTGATCGCGAATTAGCTTTTATCGAAGTCAAGTCATAAATAAGGCTTGACCTGACTTGATTAAAGAGGTGGAGTGAAAGTCTTCCAGATGCTAGAGTGGAAAGAGGGATTGACTGCATGGTGGACCAGAATTGGATGGGCAGAGTGCACTGGCACATATCCATACACTCGGGTACTTTTAGGCGGCTGAGCAGTGGAGTTAAAATACCCAAGCCTTGAATCTACACCAGCGAGAGCGTTTTGCTCTCGCTCCCCCATCCCCTCTCCCACCCTCTCCCCCACCCCCACCCCACAAGCTCATCAAAACCCGCTGGGCTGGGAGTGAAGACCAGGAGCCATTTTGAGACACTGATCTCATTTAAATGGAACTGGCGAGTGGGCATTCCAACGCAGCTCACCGTCTTAGGGCCTGAGGATTTTTGGCTGGTGGAAACCGGTAGGGTGGCAGTTAAAACCGAGTCGGTTAGTTACCCGCTTGAAACTTGGCCTTTTCTCACTGCCTGCGAGCTTAACCTGCAGGATGCTGCAGGCAGCTGAGGTGTACACCTAAAACAACATGGTTATTCAAATTGGGGCCCTATTATGTCAATAGAGCTTTGAGCATTTGAACTCAGGCCTGAGCGGGAAAGGACTCAGGCTCCCTCAATAGGTGAAACCAAGTTGGCAGCTGTTGGGAAGGACAAAGAGACCCAAATGATAAGTGTCAAACTTTAGTTTGTAGGGTCAGGATGAGCTTCTCCTGCCCCAGACTCCCTCCCCCACCCTCCCCCACCCTGTCACTTTTCTCTCCCACAGGACCCTCCCCCTACCTGCTACTTCGCAACAGACCTTCCTTTGGTGCGAGACACCACCCTCTGGTTGCCTGAACTTCCTGTCCCGCCAGCTGCCACTTCCTGCCCATTTCAGGCAGGCAGGTGACCACATAGATAAGGCCCAGGAGTTAAAATATCCCAGGCTCAAACATACGCCAGCTGGTAAGTTTTGCACTCGCTCCGCACCACCCCTCCCCTTCCAACCAAAACCCACCGGGAATAAAAATCAACACTCTGCGGGCGAAGTTGCCGTGCGCCCTGTTTGGTGGCGGTAACCAGCTGGGGGTGGGACTTTCTGCGTCTGGTGCAGAAGTCCCACCCCCGCCGCTGAACTGGGCTTACCGCCCCTCAAAGTGAAGCACAATCTCGCGCACACCACTCCCTTTGGGGGCAGTAACTGGGGCGATACTGTGGCGCTGTGTCAAGCACTACGCGGATGTTCCATGGAATGCTGACGCCCTTCAACACCCCTCCCCTTCGCTTAAAGGGGAGGGCCGCCGTGCACTGGGCCACCAGGGCAGCGTGGGAGTGGGCCTGTAGCCCGGCACCCAAAACAGAGTGCCGTGCTGCATGATGGCGGCCCGGACCACACGAGGGCCGCCATCCTGGAGCCAACCCGAGAGTCGGCAAGCCAGAAAAGATGGTGGCCCGGGATGTAGGTGCCCTCCCCTTTAAGTAGCGCACCGAGAGAGTATGTCGGCCATTTCGCGACCCGTGAAGCTGGCGTTGACGTCCGCTCATGCCAGCCTCGGGCCCGCGGGGCAATTTCTCCAACGGGGCAGTAAGAGGCTGGCGCGGGGCGGTGAGGTGTTGCCGCGCACGGGAGGAGGTCATCGCCGGTTGTGTGGTAGCCTGGGGCGCTAACTGTAGGGTGCGGTGCTGCCATGGCAACGCCTCCGCAAACTCCCGAGCAATTTCCCTGGAGGCGCTAATGGACCTCTACAAAGAGGGACAATTTCGTCTGTTTCTTACACTATCCTTCTACTGCTTTATAATCTGCAGCTCCATAATATGATGGATATACGGGGTGTAACAATACTGTGTGCACCCAACTCAGTCTGCATTCTATTCCTGTCATAGTGACTATTTGTCCTAACTCTTGCATCTGTGCACATGTCTCCCGTCGCCTGTGTAGAAACGAGAGTTAGGACAAATAGTCACCGACTGGCCGCCCTCCCAGTGCAATTTACACAAACCCTTTTCTGCACATGCGTCCTCCTCTCTCCCTCCCTCCCCACCGATGCCTCATTCGAAACTGAAACCAGAACCGGCCCCAAACACCAAGTTGCAGCTCCGAGCTTCAACGGCAGCTTGAGTGAAGATTATGGAGGGCGGGGAGAGAGAGAGATGGGGGGTAGTGGGGGGGGAGAGAGAAAAATGGAGCGGGGGGTCGGGGGTGGGGGAGAGAGAGAAGTGGGGTGGCAGGGAGAGAGAGAGAGAGAAGTGGGGAGAGAGAAGTGGGGCGGGGGGGCGGCGGGGGTGGGGGGGAGAGAGAGAAGCGGGGCGGCAGGGAGAGAGAGAGAGAAGTGGGGAGAGAGAAGTGGGGCAACAGGGAGTGAGAGAGAGAAGTGGGGAGAGAGAAGCGGGGCGGCAGGGAGTGAGGGAGAGAAGTGGGGAGAGAGAAGTGGGGCGGCAGGGAGTGAGGGAGAGAAGTGGGGAGAGAGAAGTGGGCGGCAGGGAGAGAGAGAAGTGGGGCGACAGGGAGAGAGACAAGTGGGGCAACAGGGAGAGAGAGAAGTGGGGCAACAGGGAGAGAGAGAAGTGGGGCAACAGGGAGAGAGAGAAGTGGGCGACAGGGAGAGAGAGAAGTGGGGCAACAGGGAGAGAGAGAAGTGGGGCAACAGGGAGAGAGAGAAGTGGGGCAACAGGGAGTGAGGGAGAGAAGTGGGGAGAGAGAAGCGGGGCGGCAGGGAGTGAGGGAGAGAAGTGGGGAGAGAGAAGTGGGGCGGCAGGGAGAGAGAGAAGTGGGGCGGCAGGGAGTGAGGGAGAGAAGTGGGGAGAGAGAAGCGGGGCGGCAGGGAGTGAGGGAGAGAAGTGGGGAGAGAGAAGTGGGGCGGCAGGGAGAGAGAGAAGTGGGGCGACAGGGAGAGAGACAAGTGGGGCAACAGGGAGAGAGAGAAGTGGGGCAACAGGGAGAGAGAGAAGTGGGGCAACAGGGAGAGAGAGAAGTGGGGCAACAGGGAGAGAGAGAAGTGGGCGACAGGGAGAGAGAGAAGTGGGGCAACAGGGAGAGAGAGAAGTGGGGCAACAGGGAGAGAGAGAAGTGGGGCAACAGGGAGAGAGAGAAGTGGGGCAACAGGGAGAGAGAGAAGTGGGGCGACAGGGAGAGAGAGAAGTGGGGCAACAGGGAGAGAGAGAAGTGGGGCAACAGGGAGAGAGAGAAGTGGGCGACAGGGAGAGAGAGAAGTGGGGCAACAGGGAGAGAGAGAAGTGGGCGACAGGGAGAGAGAGAAGTGGGGCGGCAGGGAGAGAGAGAAGTGGGGCAACAGGGAGAGAGAGAAGTGGGGCAACAGGGAGAGAGAGAAGTGGGGCGACAGGGAGAGAGAGAAGTGGGGCGACAGGGAGAGAGAGAAGTGGGGCGGCAGGGAGAGAGATAATTGGGGCGGCCAGAAGTAGTTCATTTCTCATTCAGTATCAGTTTGAGTGAAGAGTCAAGCGGCACCATAAAGTGCTCCATGAGGAGAGAGACACGGGGTGGTGGGTAGAGACAGAGAGAGCCGGGGGGTGGCGTGGTGGGGGAGAGAGAGAGAGAGCCTGGGGGTGGGGGTGGGGGGGCGGGGAGAGGGAACAGAGCGAGCTTGGGGAGAGAGAGCTTGGGGAGAGAGAGAGAGACAGCGGGGGTGAGAGAGAGCTTGGGGAGAGAGAGAGAGAGACAGCGGGGGGCGGAGGGGGAAGTTGCAGGGTGGGGGAGAGAGAGAGCCTTGGGGCGGGGGGGGAAGAGAGTGACAGCCTGGGAGTGGGGGGTGGGGAGGGAGAGAGAGACACGGGGGGTGGGGGGAGAGAGGGAATTCAGGGAAGACGGATCACGTTCTTCCAACTCCCTGGTGCGTGCAAACTCAGTGCCTGTGTTACAAGGGACATCATTGGGGTGGATAAATCCAGAAGTCACGACACTGTCACTATTCACTTCCTACCCAATAAACCTGTGAACAATCCGTACACAATACCCCATCTATTGTGGGGGGGGGGGCAAGGGTGGGGATAAGGCTTGCGCTGGGGCACAAGGGACTTCGGCTGGGGGAGGGATGCACTTGTGTTGGGGTAATGGACTTCGGCTGGCTTTGGGGAGATCTATCCTCTGTGACTTCTGAAGTCAAAATGGATCGAATTACAAATTGGAAAGTCATTCAGAACTTGGGCTGGGTGATTCCAGTTACACATTCCAGAGAAACTTCAGGGTGTGGCTTATTCTGCAAGGGGACCAATCAGTATTAGATTATATGATAATGGAGAGCAAATCAGAGAAACGGCTTCTGTTATGTCTCAAATAAAGCAATGTGACTTGAGTACTGTAGACGTGAGTAAGTGTGACCTTAGTCTCTTTCTTCTGACTCCAGAGTGTTGGCACAACATGGGAGGCCTGCTTATATGCAGTGCTCCCAAGGGATGCTGGGATCCCTTGGGACTCCAACAAATGCGCCCTCTGGTGGCGGTAGAATGCTGGTTACAAGGTGTTGCATCCATAACATCAGCCCGCCCACCTCCCAATGTCAATAGTACACTTATTTACAGAGTGAGATGATCTGGGGCTTTCCGCTCCCTAGTCGATCGTCGCGGTACACACACAGGTGCAGGTGAGTTGGTTGGGCCGTCGCTGGGCTGCTGCGCAGCTGGCCTTGCTGGACTGCTGGGGATGATGGGTTCAGCTTCGTAGTCAACCGGGATGTCGGATGCCACTTGTGTATGTGTATCGGAAGGTCGAAGTTGGTTGGGTCTATTGTGTTCCTAACACAGATGAGGCTGCACACAGGGAGATTAAAGTAACAGTGACCTCAGTCTTTATTAAGACACTCCAGAATGAGCAACAGGCCTTAGGGGCCAGCTTACATACATTGCTCCCAAGGGATACTGGGATCCCTTGGGGCTTCAGGGGATGAGCTCCCTGGTGGCGGAACATGGGAGTGCATGCTTTACAGATACACAAAATCTCCCCCCCCAAAATCAAAGTGAAAACTATTTACAAGGTGAGGCGGTCGGGAGCCTTTCTTTCCCTGGTGGACCGCTTTGGTACAAGTGTCTGTTATGGTGTGTTGGCTGTGCCCTCGCTGGGCTGGCGTGTTGTTGGCCCTGCAGGGCTGCTGGGTGAGCCGAGCCTTGCTGGGCTGTTGGGCGTGATGGGTTCGATTTCCTGGTCCGGCGTGGTGTCATTGATCCTTTGGGTGTGTGTTGTGGGCTCGAAAAAGGTGGTGTCTGCTGTGGGTTGTTCAGGGCAGTCAGTGAACCACAGCCTCGTTTGGTCCAGGTGCTTGCAAATTTGTCCATTGTCCAGTTTGACTACAAACACCCTACTCCCTTCTTTAGCTATCACCGTGCCCACGATCCACTTGGGACCATGTCCATAGTTTAGCACATAAACAGGGTCATTCAGATCAATTTCCCGTGACACAGTGGCGCGACCATCATTTACATTTTGTTGCTGCCGCCTGCTTTCTATCTGATCAGGCAGGTTAGGGTGAACCAGCGAGAGTCTGGTTTTAAGTGTCCTTTTCATGTGTAGCTCAGCCAGGGGCACCCCTGTGAGCGAGTGGGGTCTCGTGTGGTAGCTGAGCAGTACTCGGGACAGGCGGGTTTGGAGTGAGCCTTCTGGCTCTGTTTGATTGTTTGTACTGCCCGCTCTGCCTGCCCATTGGAGGCTGGTTTAAACGGGGCCGAGGTGACATGTTTGATCCCATTGCGGGTCATGAATTCTTTAAATTCGGCACTGGTGAAACATGACCCGTTGTCACTGACCAGTATGTCAGACAGACTGTGGGTGGCAAACATGGCCCTCAGGCTTTCAATGGTGGCGGTGGCGATGCTTCCCGACATTATTTCACACTCAATCCATTTTGAAAAAGCATCCACCATCACCAGGAACATTTTATCGAGAAACGGGCCCGCATAGTTGACATGGATCCTCGACCATGGTCTGGAGGGCCAGGACCACAAACTTAGTGGTGCCTCTCTGGGCGCGTTGCTCAAATAAACACACACGCTGCATTGCCATACACAGGACTCGAAGTCAGAGTCGATACCGGGCCACCACACGTGGGATCTGGTTATCGCTTTCATCATTACTATACCCGGGTGTGTGCTGTGGAGATCCGAGATGAACGTCTCCCTGCCATTTTTGGGTAGCACTACGCGGTTACCCCACAACAGGCAGTCTGCCTGAATGGACAGCTCATCCTTTTGCCGCTGGAACGGCTTGATTAGCTCTTGCATTTCAACGGGGATGCTGGCCCAGCTCCCATGCAGTACACAGTTTTGACTAGGGACAGCAGAGGATCTTGGCTGGTCCAAGTCCTAATCTGGCGGGCCGTGACAGGTGATTTATCATTTTCAAATGTTTCTATGATCATCAACAAGTCTGCGGGCTGCGCCACCATCAACAAGTTTGCAGGCTGCGCCATTTCCACCCCCGTGGTGGGCAATGGTAGCCGACTGAGAGCATCTGCACAGTTCTCAGTGCCTGACCTGTGGCAGATGGTATAGTTATACGCTGATAGCGCAAGTACCCACCTTTGTATGCGGGCTGAGGCATTAGTATTTATCCCCTTGTTTTCAGCGAACAGGGATATGAGGGGCTTGTGATCGGTTTCCAGCTCAAATTTGAGGCCAAACAGGTACTGATGCATTTTCTTTACCCTGAACACACACGCCAATGTCTCTTTCTCAATCATGCTGTAGGCCCTCTCGGCCTTAGACAAGCTCCTGGAGGCATAGGCGACAGGTTGCAACTTTCCCGCAACATTAGCTTGTTGTAATACACACCCGACTCCGTACAACGATGCATCACATGCTAGCACAAGTCTTTTACATGGGTTATACAATACAAGCAGCTTGTTGGAGTATAAAATGTTTCTGGCTTTCTCAAAAGCAATTACTTGGTTTTTTTCCCCATACCCAGTTCTCACCTTTACGCAATAACACCTGTAGGGGCTCTAAGAGGGTGCTTAACCCTCGTAGGAAGTTACCAAAATAGTTGAGGAGTCCCAGGAACGACCGCAGCTCCATGACGTTCTGTGGCCTGGGCGCGTTCCTGATAGCCCTGCCTTGGCGTCTGTGGGCCGAATGTCGTCCGCCGCAATCTTTCTCCCCATAAACTCCACTTCTGTTGCCATGAAGACGCATTTCGACCTCTTCAGCCGTAGCCCAACGCGATCCAGTTGCTGGAGGACCTCCTCCAGGTTTTGTAGGTGCTCGGCGGTGTCCCGACCCGTGACCGATATGTCGTCCTGAAAAACCACCGTGCGTGGTACCGACTTGAGTAGGCTCTCCATGTTTCTCTGGAAGATCGCTACAGCCGACCGAATTCCAAACGGTCATCTGTTGTAGATGAACAGTCCCTTGTGCGTGTTGATGCAGGTGAGGCCCTTCGAAGATTCCTCCAGCTCATGCGTCATTTCGGCCGAAGTCATATCGAGCTTGGTGAACGTCTTGCCTCCTGGCAGCGTCGCAAATAGGTCGTCTGCCTTAGGTAGCGGGTATTGGTCCTGTAGCGCGAAACGATTAATAGTTACTTTATAATCGCCGCAAATCCTGACCGTGCCATCACTTTTGAGTACTGGAACAATCGGGCTGGCCCACTTGCTGAATCCCACTGGGGAGATGTTGCCCCCGCATTGCAGCCTGTCCAGCTCGATTTCCACTCTCTCCCTCATCATGTGAGGTACTGCTCGCGCCTTGTGCTGAATGGGTCGTGCCTTGAGACCAAGTGGATCCGCACCTTCGCCCCGAAAAAGTTTCCAATGCCTGGCTCAAAAAGGGAAGGAAATTTGTTAAGAGCCTGGGTACATGAGGCCTCATCGACATGTGATAGCGCTCGGATGTCATCCCAGTTCCAGCGGATTTTGCCCAGCCAGCTCCTTCCAAGCAGTGTGAGGCCATCGCCCGGGACAATCCAGAGTGGCAGTTCGTGCACCGTGCCCTCGTAGGTGACCTTGACGATGGAGCTGCCCAGGACAGTGATGAGATCTTTGGTGTACGTTCTCAGTTTCGTGTGGATGGGGCTCAGGGCTGGTCTGAGTGCCTTGTTGCACCACAGTCTCTCAAACATCTTTTTACTCATGATGGATTGGCTAGCGCCAGTGTCCAGTTCCATGACGACGGGTAAGCCATTGAATTTTACATTTAGCATTATAGGTGGCCATTTCATTGAAAATGTGTGCATCCCGTTTACTTCAGCATCTGCCTCCTCTCTCTGAGGCTCGAAATTGCTTTGATCCACCATGGATGGATCTTCCTCTGCCACGTGGTGGTTAGCAGGTTTTGCAGAGCTTGCAGCTCGTCTGACAGCTCGTTGGAGGTGCCCCATTGTTCCACAGATCTTGCAAATAACCTTTCAAGCGGCATGAATAGGCTGAATGGAAGCCTCCACAACGCCAACAAGGTGTGAATTGCCTTGCATTCATCCTTTGTTGCGGACTCTGAGTCATCTGGGTCACCTGAGGCCTGCTGGCAGTTGCAGACTCGTGGGTTCTGCCCTGTGCATTTCTGCTCGCAGACACAGTTCCAGGTAATTTATGAACATTACTAGCACTTGTGTGCTGAGAGATTTGTTTGGTGTTATCACTGGTAGACATAATCGCCTGTGATATTGCAATGGCCTTACTGAGGGTCAGTGTTTTTACAGTCAAAAGTTTTTGTAGGATGGGCTCGTGGCCAATGCCCAGTACAAAAAAGTATCTGAGCATCTGCCCCAGGTAGCCATCAAACTCACATTGTCTTGCAAGTCGCCTTAGCTCAGCAACGTAGCTCACCACTTCCTGACCTTCAGATCGCTGGCACGTGTAGAACCAATACCTCACCATCAGCACGCCCTCCCTCGGGTTAAGATGCTCCAGAACCAGTGTACACAGCTCCTCATATGACTTGTCTGTGGGTTTCACCGGAGCCAGAAGATTCTTCATGATGCTATAGGTCGGTGCCCCGCAGACCGTGAGGAGGCCCGCTCTCCATTTTGCAGCACTTCCTTCTCCATCCAGCTCGTTGGCTACAAAGCACTGGTCTAGCCATTTGACATAGACTTCCCAGTCCTCACCCTCCGAGAACTTTTCCAGGTTGCCCACAGTTTGCTGCATCTTTGCGTTGGATTCATATACTCGTCGCCAGTTATTGTGTTCCTAACACAGATGAGACTGCTCACAGGGTGGTTAAAGTAACAGTGACCTCAGCCTTTATTAAGACACTACAGAGTGAGGAACAGGCCTTAGGGGCCGGCTTATATACAGTGCTCCCAAGCGATGCTGGGATCCCTTGGGTCTTCAGGGGATGCGCTCCCTCGTGGCGGAACATGGGGGTGCATGCTTTACAGATACACAACAGTGTCCTCTTCAGGTTGCTCGTGGCTGTCTGTGAATTGCAATTTGGTTTGGTCCAAATGTTTTCTGCAAAATTGTCCATTTGCAAGTTTGACGTCAAACACCCTACTCCCTTCTTTGGCTACGACAGTGCCAGCAAGCCATTTGGGACCATGTCGATAGTTGAGTACAAATACAGGGTCATTGACTTCAATTTTGCATGACAAATTTGCATGATCATGGTACATGCTTTGTTGATGCCGTCTGCCCTCGATCAGTAGATCAGGGTGGTCTATAGAGAGCCTTGTTTTGAGTGCTCTTTTCATGAGCAGTTCGACAGAGGGAACCCCGGTGAACAAGCAGGGTCTTGTGCGGTAGCTGAGCAGGACTCGGGAGAGGCGGGTCTGCAGGGAGCCTTCCGACACATGTTTCAAGCTTTGCTTGATGGTTTGGACTGCCCGTTCTGCCTGGCCGTTAGATGCGGGCTTGAATGGGGCCGATGGGACGTGCTTGATCCCATTGCGGGTCATGAATTCCTTGAATTCAGCACTGGTGAAGCACGGCCCATTGTCGCTGACAAGGACATCAGGCAGGCCGTGTGTGGCAAACATGGCTGGTAGGCTTTCGATGGTGGCAGTGGACGTGCTTACAGACATTATAACATACTCAATCCATTTTGAATAAGCATCCACAGCAACCAAAAACATTTTGCCTAGAAACGGGCCAGCGAAGTCAACGTGGATCCTAGACCACGGTTTGGAGGGCCATGACCACAAACTTAGCGGTGCCTCCCCGGGTACATTGCTCAGTTGAGAGCAAGTGTTGCATTGGTGCACGCAAGACTCCAAATCTGAGTCGCTGCCGGGCCACCACACATGGGATCTGGCTATAGCTTTCATCATTACTATGCCTGGGTGGGTACTGTGTAGGTCGCTTATGAACGTTTCCCTGCCTTTCTTAGGCAAAACCATGCAATTACCTCAAAAAAGTCAGTCCGCCTGTATGGACATTTCGTCTTTGCGCCACTGGAATGGCTTGATCTCTTCATGCATCTCCGCTGGGACGCTGGACCAGCTGGAGGACACAGTTTTTTACAAGGGTCAGTAAAGGATCCTGGCTGGTCCAGGTCCTGATCCGGTGGGCCGTAACGGGTGACTTTTCATTTTCAAATGCATCCATCACCAAGAGCAAGTCTGCAGGCTGTGCCATTTCCACCCCGATAGTGGGCAATGGTAGCCAATATCAGCGCAGTTCTCTGGCCCTGTCCTATGGCGAATTACATAATTATATGCAGACAGCAAGCAGAGGCATTGGTATTAATACCTTTGCTCTCTGAGAATAGCAATATGAGCGGTTTATGGTCAGTTTCTAACTCGAACTTAAGCCCAAAGAGATACTGGTGCATTTTTTTCACCCCGTAAACGCATGCCAGAGCTTTTTCAATCATGCTGAAGGCCCTTTCGGCCTTGGGCAAACTCTTGGATGCATAACAACCGGTTGCAATGTTTCCGATTCCTTTGCTTGTTGTAACACACACCCGACCCCGTACGAAGATGCATCGCAAGCTAGCACTAAACGTTTACATGGGTCATGCAGAACAAGCAGTTTGTTGGAATATAACAGATTTCTGGCTTTCTCAAAAGCAGTCTCTTGTGATTTCCCCCATACCCAGTCATCTCCCTTGCGTAGCAACACATGTAGGGGTTCTAACAAGGTGCTTAACCCAGGTAGGAAATTACCAAAATAATTGAGGAGTCCCAGGAACGACCGCAGCTCCGTCATGTTCAGTGGTCACGGCGCGTTCTTGATGGTGTCCGTCTTGGCGTTGGTCCATTTGCCGCGATTCTTCTCCCTAAGGACCCGACCTCTGGCGCCAGGAAAACACACTTCGAGCGTTTCAACCTGAGTCTCACATGATTTAGCCGACTTAGAACCTCTTCCAGGTTCTGCAAGTGTTCGATGGTGTCCCGATCTGTGATCAATATGTTGTCCTGGAAAACCATGTTCCTTTGAAAAATAGCCGCGGCCGATCGAATCCCAAACAGGCATCTATTGTAGATGAACAGACCTTTGTGTGTGTTGATGCAGGTGAGGCCTTTCGAAGATTCCGCCAGCTCCTGCGTCATGTAGGCCAAGGTCAGGTCCAAATTGGTGAACGTCTTCCCTCCTGCCAGGTCGTCTGCCTTGGGTAGCGGGTACTGGTCCTGCAGCGAAAAACGGTTAATCGTTATTCTATAGTCCCCACAAATTCTGACCGTGCCATCGCCCTATAGAACCGGAACAATTGGACTGGTCCACTCGTTGAACTCAACCGGCGTGATGATGCCCTCTCGTTGCAGCCTGTCCAGCTCGATCTCCACTTTCTCTCGCATCATGTATGGCACCGCCCGTGCCTTGTGGTGGATGGGTCGTGTACCGGGAATCAAGTGGATCTGCACCTTTGCCCCAGAGAAATTTCCGATGCCTGGCTCAAACAACGACGGGAACTTGCTCAAAACCTGGACACATGAGGCGTTGTCGATGGACGAAAGCGCTCGGATGTCGTCCCAGTTCCAGCGGATGTTTCCCAGCCAGCTTCTGCCGAACAGTATGGGGCCGTCTCCTGGTACAATCCATAGTGGTAGTTCGTGCATCACTCCATCATAGGAGACTTTTACTGCTGCACTGCCAATTACAGGGATCAGCTGTTTAGTGTAAGTTCTCAGCTTGGTATGAATAGGGCTCAGCTTGGGCCTTTGTGCCTTGTTGCACCACAGCCTCTCGAAGACCTTTTTGCTCATGATGGACTGACTCGCACCCATGTCCAATTCCATGGATATTGGAATTTCGTTCAGTTCAACTTTTAACATTTCGTGGTAAAGGTGTGTACCCCGTACACTTCTGCCTCCTCGGTTCAAGTCTCTAGTTCAGTTTGATTCGCCATGGATCGGTCTTCCTCTGCAACGTGGTGGTTTACAGGGTTTGCAGTTCGTCTGCACATTCGCTGGAGGTGTCCCATTGTTCCACAGCCTTTGCACGCAGTGTTTGGAGCGGCATTGATAGGCTCGATGATCACCTCCACAGCGCCAACAAAGTGTTAATTGTTTCGCATTCACACTTGATGGCGGACTCTGAGTCATCTGAGGTCGTGCAGCTGCAGACATGTACGTACTGCCATATGCATTCCTGCCTGAAAATGATGTTACTTTGTGTACAGTACTTGCCGATGCATCTTTATGTTGTGAAATTTGTTATCGCTGCTGGACATAAATGCCTGGGCTATCATTATGGCTTTGCTCAGGTTTGGTGTTTCAACAGTCCATAGTTTGCGAAGGATAACCTCATGGCCAATACCAAGCACAAAAAAGTCTCTCAGAATTTGCTCCAGGAACCCATCGAATTCGCAATGTCCTGCAAGGCGCCTTCGTTCAGCGACGTAGCTCACCACTTCCTGGCCTTCAGACCGTTGACACGTGTAAAATCGATACCTTGCCATCAGAATGCTCTCCTTCAGATTTAGGTGCTCCCAGACCAGCATACACAGTTCTTCATACTATTTGGTTGTTGGTTTCACCGGAGCAAGAAGATTCTTCATGAGGCCATAGGTTGTTGCCCCGCAGACGGTGAGGAGGATCGCCCTTCGTTTGGCAGCATTCTCATTCCCTTCCAGCTCGTTGACCACGAAGTATTGATCGAGTCGCTCCACGAAGGCTTCCTAATCGTCACCTTCTGAGAATTTCTCCAGGATACCAACAGTTCTCTGCATTTTCGCGTTATCTATTATTCGTCGCCAGTTGTTATGTCTCAAATAAAGCAATGTGACTGAATACTGTAGACTTGAGTAAGTGTGACCTTAGTCTCTTTATTCTGACTCCAGAGTGCTGGCACAGCATGGGAGGCCTGCTTATATGTGGTGCTCCCAAGGGATGCTGGGATCCCTTGGGACTCCAACAAATGTGCCCTCTGGTGGCGGTAGAATGCTGGTTACTAGGTGTTGCATCCATAACAGCTTCCTTTCAGTTAGTACAAATAAACACATCCGTAAAATATAGCTGTGAATTCTTTCTGGCTGGAAAATAAAATGTTGAAGCAAAAAGTCACTACTGCTCTCAGGCAGCAGAGGTCAGTGTTGCACTGTGTAAAATTCTGAATTGTTCAGTAGAGCGTAAAGAAAAGACTTTACATTAATACATCTTCTTATCTCATCTTCAGGTTGTCCCAAAGTGCTTTACATGTAATTAATTACTTACTGAAGTGGGGCCAGTGTTGTTATTTGCATGTGTGTGCATGTCTTTGTGAATATAAATGTATGCGTATATGTATGTATGTATGTGTGTGGAATGTATATATATATAAATATATGTGTGTGTTTGTGTTTAATTATGTATGTATACGGGTATTTTCAATACATATAAACATATATATGTATGTGTGTATGTATGCATTTGTGTATTTATATATTGGCGTGTGTAAGTAATTGTGGGTCCATTCAGTTATGAGTGTATTCATATACATGTTTTTAATGTGTATATGAATTTATGTACAGTGAAATCTGTAAATTGTGAACACCCAGGGGACTTCCATCAGTTATTTTTTTTTTGTAGTGTCATTATTTTTAAAGATGTCCTTATTTTCAAAATTGTCATTGTATGTACCGTAAAAATAATCCCAGCAATCTTGAAGAATCCTCTGGGTCCGCGTGGGGTGTTTGCGCATCTTCCGACGTGTGTTGTTAACATGGACTCAGAAGTTGCACAAACACCCCACATGGGGCCCAAAATTCCACATTGCCTTTTTTTGGCGCTATTTAAGATGAACGGCCAATTTTGTAAGCCGACGTAGCGGCAAAAAAAATCCAAAGTTTCACCATTTTTCTCTTCGAATTTGGCGCTGTGCAGGAAGAGCTAATTGGTAGCACCGAAAAACTGAGCCCAAGCATTTAGGTTTCCAGGATAACGTGTAAATTTACAGCTTTACTCTGTAGCTAACCCATGCTGAACTTTCCTGTGCCGACCCGCTGAGATTTCCAACATTTTCTGTTTTTATTCCAGCATCCAGTATTTTGCTTTTGTATCCATACTGTACCTGCGCTGGGAGTGTTATGATGCTGAAACTCCCCGTCCCAGCCGGCAGCTCGCAAATGCCCCATTGCCACCCCTATCCCTGGCCGAATGGCCCCCCCCCATTGCCGCCCCTATCCCTGGCCGAATGCCCCCCCCCATTGCCGCCCCTATCACTGGCCGAATGACCCCCCATTGCCGCCCCTATCCCTGGCCGAATGGCCCCCCATTGCCGCCCCTATCCCTGGCCGAATGGCCCCCCATTGCCGCCCCTATCACTGGCCGAATGGCCCCCCCATTGCCGCCCCTATCCCTGGCCGAATGACCCCCCATTGCCGCCCCTATCACTGGCCGAATGACCCCCCATTGCCGCCCCTATCCCTGGCCGAATGACCCCCCATTGCCGCCCCTATCCCTGGCCGAATGACCCCCCATTGCCGCCCCTATCACTGGCCGAATGTCCCCCCATTGCCGCCCCTATCCCTGGCCGAATGGCCCCCCATTGCCGCCCCTATCCCTGGCCGAATGACCCCCCATTGCCGCCCCCTATCCCTGGCCGAATGGCCCCCCATTGCCGCCCCTATCCCTGGCCGAATGGCCCCCCATTGCCGCCCCTATCACTGGCCGAATGGCCCCCCATTGCCGCCCCCTATCACTGGCCGAAAAGCCCCACCACTGCCTCCCCCATCCCCAGCATGGCTTCCACCTTCCCAAGCGCTGAGCTCCTGTGTCCAGCCAAGGGAGCGAACCTGCCAGCTGGCACTCTGACCCTGTGTGCCTCGAGCCCGGTGAGCAGTGGTTCGATGGTGGAACTTCAACTCGCAATTTACTACAATAAATAAAGTTTCTCTAGTCCCTCCACATAAACAAACATTTTTAATTAGTTTGGATATAATATAAGTCTTGTTCCTTCCCTCCAAAAGCTATAACTCAGCTCCGATAAACAAGATGGCGTCTGTAACGCCGATTTCTATCTGACTCCGACTTGGTAAGGTAAGGTTTTACAAATCGGTCCCCAGGACCGTTTAAAAAAAAATCCTTATTGGCGAAACTCGCAAAAATGGCATTATCGGTGGGTTTGACACCGAGTGACGCCATAAAAACGTTAACTAAAAAAATCAGCTGTTATCTGTTGGCGTTATAACATTGGCGAAGCTTTCAAAATTAAGTTAGCCCCAAAAAACAGTTAGCTCAAAACAAAATGGAGCTAAATGGTGGCAAATTTTGGGCCCATGGACCCAGAAGATGCACAAACATCCCACACGGTCCCAGAAGATGTGTGCTTTTAGAAACATAGAAACATAGAAAATAGGTGCAGGAGTAGGCCATTCAGCCCTTCTAGCCGCACCGCCATTCAATGAGTTCATGGCTGAACATGCAACTTCAGTACCCCCTTCCTGCTTTCTCGCCATACCCCTTGATCCCCCGAGTAGTAAGGACTTCATCTAACTCCCTTTTGAATGTATTTAGTGAATTGGCCTCAACAACTTTCTGTGGTAGAGAATTCCACAGGTTCACCACTCTCTGGGTGAAGAAGTTTCTCCTCATCTCGGTCCTAAATGGCTTACCCCTTATCCTTAGACTGTGACCCCTGGGTCTGGACTTCCCCAACATCGGGAACATTCGTCCTGCATCTAGCCTGTCTAAACCCGTCAGAATTTTAAACGTTTCTATGAGGTCCCCTCTCATTCTTCTGAACTCCAGTGAATACAAGCCCAGTTGATAGGTCAGTCCCACCATCCCGGGAATCAGTCTGGTGAATCTTCGCTGCACTCCCTCAATAGCAAGAATGTCCTTCTTCAAGTTAGGAGACCAAAGCTGTACACAATACTCCAGGTGTGGCCTCACCAAGGCCCTGTACAACTGTAGCAACACCTCCCTGCCCCTGTACTCAAATCCCCTCGCTATGAAGGCCAACATGCCATTTGCTTTCTTAACCGCCTGCTGTACCTGTATGCCAACCTTCAATGACTGATGTACCATGACACCCAGGTCTCGTTGCACCTTCCCTTTTCCTAACCTGTCACCATTCTGATAATAGTCTGTCTCTCTGTTTTTACCACCAAAGTGGATAACCTCACATTTATCCACATTATACTTCATCTGCCATGCATTTTTCCACTCACCTAACCTATCCAAGTCACTCTGCAGCCTCATAGCATCCTCCTCGCAGCTCACACTGCCACCCAACTTAGTGTCATCCGCAAATTTGGAGATACTACATTTAATCCCCTCGTCTAAATCATTAATGTACAATGTAAACAGCTGGGGCCCCAGCACAGAACCTTGCGGTACCCCACTAGTCACTGCCTGCCATTCTGAAAAGTACCCATTTACTCCTACTCTTTGCTTCCTGTCTGACAACCAGTTCTCAATCCACGTCAGCACACTACCCCCAATCCCATGTGCTTTAACTTTGCACATTAATCTCTTGTGTGGGACCTTGTCGAAAGCCTTCTGAAAGTCCAAATATACCACATCAACTGGTTCTCCCTTGTCCACTTTACTGGAAACATCCTCAAAAAATTCCAGAAGGTTTGTCAAGCATGATTTCCCTTTCACAAATCCATGCTGACTTGGACCTATCATGTCACCATTTTCCAAATGCACTGCTATGACATCCTTAATAATTGATTCCATCATTTTACCCACTACTGAGGTCAGGCTGACCAGTCTATAATTCCCTGTTTTCTCTCTCCCTCCTTTTTTAAAAAGTGGGGTTACATTGGCTACCCTTCACTCGATAGGAACTGATCCAGAGTCAATGGAATGTTGGAAAATGACTGTCAATGCATCCGCTATTTCCAAGGCCACCTCCTTAAGTACTCTGGGATGCAGTCCATCAGGCCCTGGAGATTTGTCGGCCTTCAATCCCATCAATTTACCCAACACAATTTCCCGACTAATAAAGATTTCCCTCAGTTCCTCCTCCTTACCAGACCCTCTGACCCCTTTTATATCCGGAAGGTTGTTGGTGTCCTCCTTAGTGAATACTGAACCAAAGTACTTGTTCAATTGGTCTGCCATTTCTTTGTTCCCCGTTATGACTTCCCCTGATTCTGACTGCAGGTCAGTTTGATTAGTTTGTCTTTACTAATCTTTTTCTCTTTACATACCTATAGAAACTTTTGCAATCCGCCTTAATGTTCCCTGCAAGCTTCTTCTCGTACTCCATTTTCCCTGCCCTAATCAAACCCTTTGTCCTCCTCTGCTGAGTTCTAAATTTCTCCCAGTCCCCGGGTTCGCTGCTATTTCTGGCCAATTTGTATGCCACTTCCTTGGCTTTAATACTATCCCTGATTTCCCTTGATAGCCACGGTTGAGCCACCTTCCCTTTTTTATTTTTACGCCAGACAGGAATGTACAATTGTTGTAGTTCATCCATGCAGTCTCTAAATGTCTGCCATTGCCCATCCACAGTCAACCCCTTAAGTATCATTCGCCAATCTATCCTAGCCAATTCACGCCTCATACCTTCAAAGTTACCCTTCTTTAAGTTCTGGACCATGGTCTCTGAATTAACTGTTTCATTCTCCATCCTAATACAGAATTCCACCATATTATGGTCACTCTTCGCCAAGGGGCCTCGCACAATGAGATTGCTAATTAATCCTCTCTCATTACACAACACCCAGTCTAAGATGGCCTCCCCAGATGGAAGCATGGACAGTAGCCACAGTGGGGACTCAGACCCCGACACCAGCAGGGACCAGGGACACAAAAGGATTCAGTAATCGATCATCATGATCTTCAGACTCAGTCATGGTGCTTTGAACATTTTAGAGTGCGATATCAGGCGGTGTTTTAAGTCAGGGTACAAATTGTCCCCTTGCCCAAAACAGGGTGCTCCCACCCCGTTTCCATGGTTTTTACTACAGCTGCGGTTCAGGTTGACTCTTTTGTGAAATTGCACTCTTTGTTTTTTTTGTTTTGATCTAGAAGTCGGTGTAAGTGGGGGCGGTGACTACTCCTGGGGGGCGGTGACAGCAACTGAGGGGCAGAAGTTGGGGGCGTGCGGAGTCACCGCCGCGATGATGTCATCATGGCGCCGTGTCACAACGGCTCTCCCCTTCACTTAAAGGGGAGAGCCTTTGCTATTTTTAAACTTCAGCCCGCTGGGCCACCAGGGAGGGTTTTGGCTTGGCCAGCGGCCTGGTGCCCAAGAGGACGTACCAGGCTGCCTGTTGGTGGCCCGGCTGAACCCTGGGACATAATTGTTGGGCCGACATGGCAGTCGGCTGACATTAAAAAAAACATGGCGGCAGCAGCAGTGAGCCCTCCCCTTTAAGGGAAGCTGCACCGCCATTACAGAAGGCCATAGCCTCATTGGACCACCGGGTAAGGTTGTTTTGCCACCACTGGGTGGGCCGAAGATTTTCCGAGGGGAAGGTCACCGTCGGGGGGTTAGATCGGCAGCAGCGGAGCGGTAAGGGGGCGGATTGGGGCACCACCAGGAAAACTCGGGAGGGCAATTGGGCTGTCAGCGGCCATTGCACCAAATGTCGGCAACCACTCCACTCCGCAGCGTGGCCGCCAATTTGCGGTGGTAACAGGCCTCAAGGAGAGGGGCAATTTCGGCCCTGTAATGTGTTTGGTGCATTAAAGGCTGTTCATGTTTCGTAATTTGCGAGTGTTCAGGGCTTCAGAGTGCCTCTTGTACATGTTCCAGTGTAAGTGGGTCTCTCAATGAGTGTCTGTTTTTACAGTTTCAATGTCTATGTGTAAGTGTATGCCGTCTACGCCTCAAAACCCACCTGGTCAGCCTAGTCTAAACATCTCCCTATTCCTGCTGATTGTCCAATCTGCTGCCCCTTCTGATGCCCTTGGAATATTTCACTGCGTTAAAGGTGCTGAATGTAATTGTTATTTGCATGAAACTGTTCCTTAAGCAGACTAAAAGGGCAGGAAATATATATATCCCAGGGATAAATGACATTTACAAATATTAAGAGAGACAGGAGGAGATTTTGAATATATTTAAGGTGGAGATAGACAGATTTTTGAATGATGTGAGTCAAAGGTTATGGGGACTGGTCAGTGAAATGGAGTTGAGGCCAGGATCAGATCAGCCATGATCTTATTGAATGGCGGAGCAGGCTCGAGGGGCAAATGGCCTACTCCTGCTCCTATTTCTTATGTTCTTATGTGCGAGGCATTGATGGTTATTATGAGGGAGTCACTAGACATTAGTGAGGTGCCAGTAGATTGAAACAAGTTAACATTCTGCCCATATTCAAAATGATGGTGAAGCAAATGGAGAAAAATACAGACTCAGTTCAATTCCATGTAAAATAATGGAATTGATTATTAGGTGTAAATTTGCAGAGTAAACAGCAACTTACATGGATCCAGAAGAAAATCTGCCCGACCAAACATATTTGAGAAAATGTCATCAAAAGTGGATTGTGGAAAACCCAACAACCTACTATATCTAGATTTCCAGAAGGTGTTTGATAAAGTTCCACACAAAAGGCTTTAAAATAATGCTATGGGAATTCAGGGTAACATTGGGAAAGGATAATACATTGGCTGAAGGTTAGAAATAGAGTATTGGTTAGATGAGTTATGTCAGAGTGGGGGAGGGGGAGGGGTAATGCTAAGCGGGATGGACAAGGGATCAGTATTGTGATGCAAAAGCAAAATGCTGCGGATGCTGGGATCTGAAATAAAAGCAGAAAATGCAGGAAATCTCAGTGGGTCAGGCAGCATCTGTGCAGATTAAAACAGAGTTAACATTTCAGGTCTGTGACACTTCAGTATTGCTCCTATTGCTGTTAAATGTAGTATCTCCAAATTTGCGGATGACACTAAGTTGGGTGGCAGTGTGAGCTGCGAGGAGGATGCTATGAGGCTGCAGAGCAACTTGGATAGGTTAGGTGAGTGGGCAAATGCATGGCAGATGAAGTATAATGTGGATAAATGTGAGGTTATCCACTTTGGTGGTAAAAACAGAGAGACAGACTATTATCTGAATGGTGACAGATTAGGAAAAGGGGAGGTGCAACGAGACCTGGGTGTCATGGTACATCAGTCATTGAAGGTTGGCATGCAGGTACAGCAGGTGGTTAAGAAAGCAAATGGCATGTTGGCCTTCATAGCGAGGGGATTTGAGTACAGGGGCAGGGAGGTGTTGCTACAGTTGTACAGGGCCTTGGTGAGGCCACACCTGGAGTATTGTGTACAGTGTTGGTCTCCTAACCTGAGGAAGGACATTCTTGCTGTTGAGGGAGTGTAGTGAAGGTTCACCAGACTGATTCCCGGGATGGCGGGACTGACCTATCAAGAAAGACTGGATCAACTGGGCTTGTATTCACTGGAGTTCAGAAGAATGAGAGGAGACCTAATAGAAACGTTTAAAATTCTGATGGGTTTAGACAGGATAGATGCAGGAAGAATGTTCCCAATGTTGGGGAAGTCCAGAACCAGAGGTCACAGTCTAAAGATAAGGGGTAAGCCATTTAGGACCGAGATGAGGAGAAACTTCTTCACCCAGAGAGTGGTGAACCTGTGGAATTCTCTACCACAGAAAGTTGTTGAGGCCAATTTACTAAATATACTCAAAAAGGAGTTAGATGTAGTCCTTACTACTAGGGGAATCAAGGGGTATGACGAGAAAGCAGGAATGGGGTACTGAAGTTGCATGTTCAACCATGAACTCATTGAATGGCGGTGCAGGCTAGAAGGGCCGAATGGTCTACTCCTGCACCTATTTTCTATGTTTCTATGTTTTTAATTTATATCAAGTTCATCACGTTCAGAAACAAAGACATTTGTCAAATTTGCAGAAGATTCCAAATTAGGATTAGGAAGAGGCAGCTTGGGAAATAAAAATTGAGACGGAAAAAATATGTAGATGAGAAAAAAAATTGCAGATGTCATTTAATGTGGACAAGTGTAAATTATTGCACACAGAAAGAAGAAAATTGGCAATACATGGTACTCGGGGAATGGAGCAGGAATAGTTAAACCTGAAGTTAAAAAATACCTAATTTTATCCGACTCACTGCTTCCAGTCACTGCAGAGAAATAATCAACAATGCAAACACAATGTGGAACTATATAGAAAACAGTACAGTGAGTCAGAGAAAGTCATGCTCAAATTATATTGTACTCTAGTCAAACTACATCTTGGGCACTAAGTCCAGTTCTGATCACTGAGTCACAAGTTTGAACTGTTGCTCTCCACTAACTGTCCTGTGACAGTGGGAACTGGTGCTCTCCACTCTCTGTCCTGTGACAGTTTGAACTGGTGCTCTCCATTCTCTGTCCTGTGACAGTTGGAGCTGGTGCTCTCCACTCTCTGTCCTGTGACAGTTTGAACTGGTGCTCTCCACTCTCTGTCCTGTGACAGTTGGAACTGGTGCTCTCCACTCTCTGTCCTGTGACAGTTGGAACTGGTGCTCTCCACTCTCTGTCCTGTGACAGTGGGAACTGGTGCTCTCCACTCTCCCATCCTGTGACAGTTGGAACTGGTGCTCTCCACTCTCTGTCCTGTGACAGTGGGAACTGGTGCTCTCCACTCTCCCATCCTGTGACAGTTGGAGCTGGTGCTCTCCACTCTCTCTCCTGCGATAGTTGGAACTGGTGCTCTCCACTCTCCCATCCTGTGACAGTGGGAACTGGTGCTCTCCACTCTCTCTCCTGCGATAGTTGGAACTGGTGCTCTCCACTCTCTCTCCTGCGATAGTTGGAACTGGTGCTCTCCACTCTCTCTCCTGCGATAGTTGGAACTGGTGCTCTCCACTCTCTGTCCTGTGACAGTTGGAACTGGTGCTCTCCACTCTCTGTCCTGTGACAGTTGGAACTGGTGCTCTCCACTCTCTCTGCTGCGACAGTTGGAGTTGGTGCTCTCCACTCTCTGTCCTGTGACAGTTGGAACTGGTGCTCTCCACTCTCTGTCCTGTGACAGTTGGAACTGGTGCTCTCCACTCTCTCTGCTGCGACAGTTGGAGTTGGTGCTCTCCACTCTCCTGTCCTGTGACAGTGGGAACTGGTGCTCTCCACTCTCTCTCCTGCGACAGTGGGAACTGGTGCTCTCCACTCTCCCGTTGGTGTAGGAGGGAGGGCTTTAGTTTCCTGAACAATTGGGACCGCTTCTGGGGAAGGTGGGACCTGTACAAGTCGGACAGGTTACACCTCAACAGAGACGGGACCAATGTTTTTGCGGGTGGTTTTGATAGTATGGTTGGAAGAGCTTTAAACTAGCTTGGCAGGGGGATGGGAACCCAGGAGAGGGCTCTGAGCTCGTTAGAGTGGGTGAGAGCTCAGATGAACAGAACCCCAAGAAAGAATGCAAAAGGCAGGAGGCAACAGAGCAGAGTAGCACTGGGGTAAGTGTAAACCACAAGGTGATAGGAAGGGACAATATGTATGAATATAAAGGGGCTGCAGGAGGGGTCAAAACTAAAAATCATGGTTTAAAAACTAGTATTAAAAAACTCTACGTAAACGCACGCAGCATTCGAAATAAAGTAAATGAGTAGACGGCACAAATCATTACAAATGGGTATGATTTGGTGGCCATTACAGAAACGTGGTTGCAGGGTGGCCAAGACTGGGAATTAAACATACAGGGGTATCTGACAATTCGGAAGGATAGACAAGAAGGGAAAGGAGGTGGGGTAGCTCTGTTAATAAAGGATGATATCAGGGCAGTTGTGAGAGACGATATTGGCTCTAATGAACAAAATGTTGAATCATTGTGGGTGGAGATTAGAGATAGTAAGGGGAAAAAGTCACTGGTGGGCATAGTTTATAGGCCTCCAAATAATAACTTCACGGTGGGGCGGACAATAATCAAGGGAATAATGGAGGCATGTGAAAAAGGAACGGCAGTAATCATGGGGGATTTTAACCTACATATCGATTGGTCAAATCAAATCGCACAGGGTAGCCTTGAGGAGGAATTCATAGAATGCATACGGGATTGTTTCTTAGAACAGTATGTTACAGAACCTACAAGGGAGCAAGCTATCTTAGATCTGGTCCTGTGTAATAAGACAGGAATAATAAACGATCTCCTCGTAAAAGATCCTCTCGGAATGAGTGATCACAGTTTGGTTGAATTTGTAATACAGATTGAGGGTGAGGAAGTAATGTCTCAAACAAGCGTACTGTGCTTAAACAAAGGGGACTACAGTGGGATGAGGGCAGAGTTGGCTAAAGTAGACTGGGAACACAGACTAAATGGTGGCACAATTGAGGAACAGTGGAGGACTTTGAAGGAGCTCT
Source organism: Pristiophorus japonicus (assembly GCF_044704955.1). NCBI lineage: Eukaryota > Metazoa > Chordata > Chondrichthyes > Pristiophoridae > Pristiophorus > Pristiophorus japonicus. The sequence continues at coordinate 44,972,225 of NC_091992.1, read as the reverse complement.
TTCATAGTGCTCAACAAAAATATATTCCAGTGAAAAAGAAGGGCGGTAAGAGAAGGGATAACCAGCCGTGGATAACCAAGGAAATAAAGGAGAGTATCAAATTAAAAACCAATGCGTATAAGGTGGCCAAGGTTAGTGGGAAACTAGAAGATTGGGAAAATTTTAAACGACAGCAAAGAATGACTAAGAAAGCAATAAAGAAGGGGAAGATAGATTATGAATGTAAACTTGTGCAAAACATAAAAACAGATAGTAAAAGCTTTTACCAATATATAAAATGGAAAAGAGTGACTAAAGTAAATGTTGGTCCCTTAGAAGATGAGAAAGGGGATTTAATAATGGGAAATGTGGAAATGGCTGAGATCTTAAACAATTATTTTGCTTCGGTCTTCACAGTGGAAGACACAAAAACCATGCCAAAAATTGCTGGTCATGGGAATGTGGGAAGGGAGGACCTTGAGACAATCACTATCACTAGGGGGGTAGTGCTGGACAGGCTAATGGGACTCAAGGTAGACAAGTCCCCTGGTCCTGATGAAATGCATCCCAGGGTATTAAAAGAGATGGCAGAAGTTAAAGCAGATGCATTCATTATAATCTACCAAAATTCTCTGGACTCTGGGGAGGTGCCATCGGATTGGAAAGCAGCTAATGTAACCTCTGTTTAAAAAAGGGGGCAGACTAAAGGCAGTTAACTATAGGCCGGTTAGTTTAACATCTGTAGTGGGGGAAATGCTTGAAGCTATCATTAAGGAAGAAATAGCGGAACATCTAGATAGGAATAGTGCAATCAAGCAGACGCAACATGGATTCATGAAGGGGAAATCATGTTTAACTAATTTACTGGAATTGTTTGAGGATATAACGAGCATGGTGGATAGAGGTGTACCGATGGATGTGGTGTATTTAGATTTCCAAAAGGCATTCGATAAGGTGCCACACAAAAGTTGCTGCAGAAGATAAAGGTACGCGGAGTCAGAGGAAATGTATTAGCATGGATCGAGAATTGGCTGGCTAACAGAAAGCAGAGAGTCGGGATAAATGGGTCCTTTTCGAGTTGGAAATCGGTGGTTAGTGGTGTGCCACAGGGATCGGTGCTGGGACCACAACTGTTTACAATATATATAGATGACCTGGAAGAGGGGACAGAGTGTAGTGTAACAAAATTTGCAGATGACACAAAGATTAGTGGGAAAGCGGGTTGTGTAGAGGACACAGAGAGGCTGCAAAGAGATTTAGATAGGTTATCGAATGGGCCAAGCTGCAAGATGGAATACAATGTCGGAAAATGTGAGGTCATCCACCTTGGGAAAAAAAACAGTAAAAGGGAATATTATTTGAATGGGGAGAAATTACAACATGCTGCAGTGCAGAGGGACCTGGGGATCCTTGTGCATGAATCCCAAAAAGTTAGTTTGCAGGTGCAGCAGGTAATCAGGAAGGCGAATGGAATGTTGGCCTTCATTGTGAGAGGGATGGAGTACAAAAGCAGGGAGGTCCTGCTGCAACTGCACAGGGTATTGGTGAGGCCACACTAGAGCACTGTGTGCAGTTTTGGTCACCTTACTTAAGGAAGGATATACTAGCTTTGGAGGGGGTACAGAGACGATTCTCTAGGCTGATTCCAGAGATGAGGGGGTTACCTTATGATGATAGATTGAGTAGACTGGGTCTTTACTCGTTGGAGTTCAGAAGGATGAGGGGTGATCTTATAGAAACATTTAAAATAATGAAGGGGATAGACAGGATAGAGGCAGAGAGGTTGTTTCCACTGGTCGGGGAGACTAGAACTAGATGGCACTGGCTCAAAATACAGGGGAGCCAATTTAAAACCGAGTTGAGAAGGAATTTCTTCTCCCAGAGGGTTGTGAATCTGTGGAATTCTCTGCCCAAGGAAGCAGTTGAGGCTAGCTCATTGAATATATTTTTAACCAATAAGGGAATTAAGGGTTATGGGGAGCGGACGGGTAAGTGGAGCTGAGTCCACGGCCAGATCAGCCATGATCTTGTTGGGTGGCGGAGCAGGCTCGAGGGGCTAGATGGCCTACTCCTGTTCCTAATTCTTATGTTCTTATGTTCTTATTAATGTTGGGGAAGTCCAGAACCAGGGGTCACAGTCTAAGGATAAGGGGTAAGCCATTTAGGACCGAGATGAGGAGAAACTTCTTCACCCAGAGTGGTGAACCTGTGGAATTCTCTACCACAGAAAGTTGTTAAGGCCAATTCACTCAATATATTCAAAAAGGAGTTAGATGTCGTCCTTACTACTAGGGGGATCAAGGGGTATGGCGAGAAAGCAGGAATGGGGTACTGAAGTTGCATGTTCAGCCATGAACTCATTGAATGGCGGTGCAGGCTCGAAGGGCCGAATGGCCTACTCCTGCATCTATATTTTATGTTTCTATGAGACATTTGAGTGTTGGAGGCAGAACAGAGAAAGGGCAAAGGGCTTATTCCTGGTGTCAAGGGTCTAAGGAATGAAGAAAGGAGGTGAGTGAGAGGTGATGTTATTGAGGTATGCAAGATAGTAAGTAGCATGGAAAAGGTAAATCCATAACATTATTTTCGACTAAACCAAAGTGTCGGACAAGGGCACAGGTTCAAACTAGTGAAAGGAAAATTCTGGACGAGTATCATGAAATTCTTATTTGCACAGAGAGTGATCAATACTTGGAATGGACTCCTGGATAGAGTGGTGGAATCAGTCTAGAAACAACCGGATGCTGCAATGGGGCGGGGGAGCGGGAAAGGGTGGGGGACATGGGGAGAAGTGGGGGCTTTCTAATTAGGATTAGCTAAAATGGTCTGTATGGCCTTTCTCATCTATAATTGTCCTGTGATGTGAACCTCTGTCCCAGCTCAAACTTTTTAATGCAGCACCTAGGGTCCTGGGCCCTTCCAAACATGACTGTCCATCCCACACTGGACGACATATTTACCCACTGAGCTTGGAATGCTGCCTTCACCTCTGTGAGTGGACGCAACATCTCCTTGGAGATGATGTAAGCTGGCTGGGCAAGAGCTCGTGGGGTCAGCTTCCAATCCTGAACCCATTAAATGAAATCCTGCATATTACAAAATTGCAGAGGATCGTGTGCCTATTGACCACTTTAGTTCACAATGTGAAGATCCTGCAAGTGTGCAGTGATGATATTTACTAACCAAACGGAGCCTGTCTGATAGTAGACAATAGATGATTGTGATGAGAGAATAAACGTCTCCATATCAGGCAATTATGGTTAAGTGACTAGCTGCCACAAACCACTGAAAAGTATAGAAACATTTTGCGTTTTGACCTACATTTGAAGAGAAAAACAAGGTCGCTAACTTCTCCATTGGTAAGAAAAAAAGCAGATGACACACCAGTTCTCTCAGGATGGAGGTTTGATCACCCGAGTTCTGAATCACATTGCGCAGTGGTAATGATGAGATGCTTAAACTTTATTTTTATTTATTCGTTCCCTCATTGCCCTTGATAAGGTAGTGGTGAGCTGCTGTCTTGAACCGCTGCAGTCCGTGTGGTGAAGATACTTCCATAGTGCTGTTAGGGAGTTCCAGGATTTTGACCCAGCAATGATGAAGGAACGCCAATATATTTCCAAGTCAGGATGGTATGTAAAGTGGAGGGGAGTGTGGAGGTGGTGGTGTTCCCATGCGTTTGCTGCCCTTGTCCTTCTAGGTGGTAGCGGTCGCAGGTTTGGGAAGTGCTGCTAAAGAAATCTTGGCAAGTTGCTGCAGTGCATCTTGTAGATGGTACACACTGCAGCCACAGTGTGCAGATGGTGCAGGAAGCGAATGTTTAAGGTGGTGGATGGGGTGCCAATTAAGTGGGCTGCATTGTCCTGGATGATGTTGAGCTTCTTGAGCGTTGTTGGAGCTGCACTCATCCAGGGAAGTGGAGAATATTCCACAACTTTCCTGACTTGTGTCTTGTAGATAGTGGAAAGGCTTTAAGGAGTCAGGAGGTGAGACACTCGCCACAGAATACCTAGCCACTGACCTGCTCTTGTTGCCACAGTATTTGTGTGGCTGGACCAGTTAAGTTTCTGATCAACGGTGACCCCCAGGATGTTGATGGTGGGGGATTCGGCGATGGTAATGCCGTTGAATGTCAAGAGGTGGTGGTTAGACTCTCGCTTATTGGAGATGGTCATTGTCTGGCACTTGTATGGTGTGAATGTTACTTGCCACTTATCAGCCCAAGCCTGAATGTCATCCAGGTCTTGCTGCATGCGGGCATGGACTGCTCCATTATCTGAGGAGTTGAGAATGGCACTGAACACTGTGGAGTCATCAACGAACATCCCCATTTCTGACCTTATGATAGAGGGAACGTCATTGATGAAACAACTGAAGATGGTTGGGCCTAGGACACAGGAACTCCTGAGGACCTGCTGCAGCAATGTCCTGGGGCTGTGATGATTGTCCTCCAACTACAATCACCTTCCTTTGTGCTAGGTATGACTCCAGCCAGTGGAGAGTTTTCCCCCTGATTCCCATTGACTTCAGTTTTATTAGGGCTCCTTGATGCTACACCCAGTCAAATGCTGTCTTGGTATCAAGAGCAGTCATTTTCACCTCACCTCTGGAATTCAGCTCTTTTGTCCATGTTTAGACCAAGGCTGTAATGAGGTCTGGAGCAGAGTGGTCCTGGCAGAACCCAAACTGAGCATCGGTGAGCAGGTTATTGGTAAGTGCCGCTTGATAGCACTGTCGATGACACCTTCCATCACTTTGCTGATGATTGAGAATAGACTGATGGGGCGGTAATTGGCTGGATTGGATTTGTCCTGCTTTTTGTGGACACAATATACCTGGGCAGTTTTCCACATTGTCAGGTGGATGCCAGTATTGTAGCTGTACTGGAACAGCTTGGCTAGAGGCACAGCTAGATCTGGAGCACAAGTCTTCAGCACAACAGCCGGGATGTCGTCAGGACCCATAGCCTTTGCTGTATCCAGTGCGCTCAGCCGTTTCTTGATATCACGTGGAGTGAATCGAATTGGCTGAAGACTGGCTTCTGTGACGGTGGGGACCTCAGGAGGAGGCCAAGATGGATCATCCACTTGGCCCTTCTGGCTGAAGATGGTTGCAAATGCTTTAGCCTTGTCTTTTGCACTCCATGCCACCATTGAGGATGGGGATATTCATGGAGCCTCCTCCTCCCGTTAGTTGTTTAATGGTCCACCACCATTCACGACGGGATGGGGCAGGACTGCAGAGCTTTGAGCTGATCCGTTGATTGTGGGTTTGCTTAGCCTGCCAATGGCACGCTGCTTCCACTGTTTAGCTTCCCCTGGCTGGCACCTCATTTTTAGATACGCCTGGTGCTATTCCTGGCATGCTCTTCTGCATTCCTCATTGAACCAGGGCTGGTCCCCTGGCTTGTTGGTAATGGTAGAGTGAGATATATGCTGGGCCATGAGGTTTCAGATTGTGCTGCAATACTATTCTTCTGCTGCTGATGGCCCACAGCGCCTCATGGGTGCCCAGTTTTGAGCTGCTAGATCTGTTCTGAATCTATCCCAGTTAGCACGGTGATAGTGCCACACAACACGATGGAGGGTGTCCTCAGTGTGAAGACGGGATTTCGTCTCCACAAGGACTGTGCGGTGGTCACTGCTACTAATGCTGTAATTGACAGTTACATCTGCGACAGGTAGCTTGGTGAGGATGAGGTCAAGTAGGTTTTTCCCTCGTGTTGGTTTGCTCACCACCTGCCGCAGGTCCAGTTTGGCAGCTATGTCCTTCAGGACTCGGCCAGCTCGGTCAGTAGTGGTGCTACCGAGCCACTCTTGTTGATGGTTAAACTGTAGTAAAAGATTGTCAGTGAAACATTTGACTTTCGAAAAATCAATTGCCAAGTCTCGCTTCTTGGTCTTTCAAGGCTGAACACCTTACACCAGCCAGAGGGTTGCTTCATCAATCAGTATTAAGGAGCATTGTGCAACCCCCTCTTGTATAAGTGTAGCTGATAAAGGCGTGGGTGAAGTAGCTGCAACTGATTTATTGAAAGACAAGGTGAAGATTAAAGTTGAGTAGCTGAGAACAGTTCGTAATGTGGAACAAAGAGGAAATGTGAACAGTACACCATTTTTAATAGCAGTATTTATTCAAATTTTAGCAATTTACTGGAGAGGAGGGGTCTCATTAGATTGGCAAATGCTATCACACTACCTAATTACACCCGTGGAGCTAAAGCTTGGTTAGTGCTTGGTTGGGAAGCCAACAATCGTTTCATTCAGAGAACCCTATTAAGCAGTAAATTTTAGACGGGAGGTTTTACTTCATCATCATCAGTTTTCTGTCCTCATTCTCCCGGAGGTATTAACTTATGCTAGAGTACAGTTCCACAGGCACCAGCTGCTCTCTAATACCTCACCCAAATGGGCATTCTTCATTCATCAGTAGGGTGTTAGATTGAGGGTGGGAACAACATAGCGAACGCTGACACAACCCCTGCCCTCACCCCCTCATACACAGCCATCTTTTCCAGCAAGTGTTATAGGAAGCGATGTGAAGGGGAACCCTTGGCTCAATTCTCCATTCCCTCGTCCAAGGATACTAAGGTCCATTGCAGGGCCCCTCACCATTGCCCTGACTGGGATCAGCAAATATAATAGAGACCAGGGATTGAACCCTGGGCCTACTTGGTCTGCATGGCTAGCAATCACACTGGGCAGTGCACACCCCTGCTGAGCCATGGGCCACCCTTGTCTCATGGTTTATAGATCACTTGACTTAAAAAGGAATACAGTATTTTTGAGTCTACAGTTTCTTTGAAGGAGCTGATGCCAACCTATATCAGTTATATTTATTTTATATCAACTTAATGATGGATATTATTGTATAGGGATTTGAAAACCTTTTAAATAAGAATTAGTAAATCACTGTTACTGTGTATTTCAACATTTTCTAGAAACACCAAATATCTGTTCAAGAGAAGCCTTAAGTTGTTCTTGTCCTCACTCAGAATGACCTTGTAATGGTTCCAAATATTAATAGTCTGCTTTCACATTGTTTATTCCTGCTGCCAGCTTGTTTTTCCCCAAATTTCCAGTGTTTTTCTCCATATTCCGGTGTCCTCTGTCATTTCCATTTTTAGACCATTGCGTTTCCACTAGATCAGCCGTTTTCTTTCAGTAAGGTTAAAACCCGGCAAACCCTGAAACAGATGTGAGGATGTGACTCTTGACTTTAGTGGTGCGAAGCTGCCTCGGGACTAAGTTGAAATTTGGAAGCAATGAGTAGAAAGCTTGTGCTGCCAAAATGTTGTGCAAATCTCTGTCAGGTTCTATCCGTGCCATAAACGCTGACCGCAAATGTTCTGGCTGGAGGTGTTTTAGTAGTCTAACTGCGACTGGGAAACCCTAGTAACATAATAGGAGCAAGAGCAACTCTTACACCAGCAGGATAGATCATTGCTACATCAATCTGGGAAAAGAAAGAGATCCAACCTGTTCTCAGCAAAGCAAAATGGGATTCTGAAATCATCTTTAAAATACCTCAAACTTATGGTCAACACCCAACATTTATTACGGTTATGAATTCTAGGTTTGATTCCTATTTTAAGTGCTTTAAATTAGTGGGACTAATAAAATGGATACATTTATTCCCAGTGAAAGGCGAGATGTCGAATTCTGAAGTTAGTGATTTAGACAGTCCAAGCTCCAAGCCCTGAAGCTTTGTGATGAGGAAGGGTGTCCGTGCCCTTGGGCAGGGGTGAAGACTGTAAACTCCTCAAATCCCTGAAGAAAGTGGCGAGCACCACGTGCTACAATCCTTCGGGCTTCTGGCTGTTCATTTGTTGCTGAATCTTCTGCAGCTTTTCTTGCATCCGCCGCAACTAGAATACAAAACAAGCAACAAGGCTATCAGTTATTTCACAAAATAGAAACGGCCTCCTCCCGACCTCCCCCTCTCCCTCCCCCTCCCCAGGAGGGCTGCTGCTGCAGCTGGGTGTGCTACTGGGCACTGGCAACTCTCTGCTATCTTACCCAACTGGCAACGCTGGGCATTACGGCCAAGTCTGACCCTGTCCTGACCCCCAAGTCCACACACATGCATTTTCCAGCAGGGGTCATTAGACAGCAACTAATAGCAGGACCCTTGGCTGATTTACCCCCCCCCCCCCCTTGCTCGTGAGCCCTCGGAACAGTTGTAACATCCCATTACTAAAAAAAAATAAAGATCTTGCATTGATATAGCACCTTTCCTGCCTCGGTTTTGCTGCTTGGAGAAGGCTAGAAGGAAAAAGGCAGATTTAGGTCAATGGAAGGCAGACTGAATAACTTTTCTGCCGATCTGACCACTTCCCCTCTTCCAACTCCTTCACATTGACTGTTATAAGAACATAAGAAATAGGAACAGGAGTAGGCCATACTGCCCCTCGAGCCTGCCCCGCCATTCAATAAGATCATGGCTGATCTGATCATGGACTCAGCTCCACTTCCCTGCCCGCTCCCCATAACCCTTTATCCCCTTATCTTTCAAGAAACTGTCTATTTCTGTCTTAAATTTATTCAATGTCCCAGCTTCCACAGCTCTCTGAGGCAGCGAATTCCACAGACTCACAACCCTCCGAGAAGAAATTTTTCCTCATCTCAGTTTTAAATGGTTGGCCCCTTATTCTAAGATCATGCCCTCTAGTTCTAGTCTCCCCCATCAGTGAAACATCCTCTCTGCATCCACCTTGTCAAGCCCCCTCATAATCTTATATATTTCGATATCATCTCTCATTCTTCTGAATTCCAATGAGTAGAAGCCCAACCTACTCAACCTTTCCTCATAAGTCAATCCCCTCATCCCCAGAATCAACCTAATGAACCTTCTCTGAACTGCCTCCAAAGCAAGTATATCTTTTCATAAATATGGAAACCAAAACTGCACACTGTATTCCAGGTGTGGCCTCACCAATACCCTGTATAACTATAGCAAGTGTTCCCTGCTTTTGTACTCTATCCCCTTTGCAATAAAGGCCAAGATACAATTGGCCTTCCTGATCACTTGCTGTACCTGCATACTATCCTTTTGTGTTTCATGCACAAGTACCCTCAGATCCCGCTGTACTGTGGCACTTTGCAATCTTTCTCCATTTAAATAATAACTTGCTCTTTGATTTTTTTTCTGCCAAAGTGCATGACCTCACACTTTCCAACATTATACTCCATCTGCCAATTTTTTGCCCACTTAGCCTGTCTATGTCCTTTTGGAGATTTTTTGTGTCCTCCTCACACATTGCTTTTCCTCCCATCTTTGTATCGTCAGCAAACTTGGCTACATTACACTCAGTCCCTTCTTCCAAGTCATTAATATAGATTATAAATATAGACTGTTCTTTGTTAGCTAGGCTCATTCAGAGGTAATTCAAAATTGAGTCCGGCACTTTTGTTTAGTGTGGCTCTACAACGCATTTGCAATATTCATATTTAAATATGGCTCAGAAAGGTGGATATGTAAAGAAGTGATTCATCAAATTGATGGGTTTGATTCGAGATTGCCTTGCACACTGTGAGCGGTTAATCCTCAGAACCAAATCTAAATGAGACTGTACACAACATGACTAATCAATCATCGTCAACCCGTTTCATTGATTATTACCAACTCCTCCAGTATGGGCACCTCATGCCCGAGTCTGACCTTGCCAGGGCATTCACCACCAAATCACCACCAACATGACAGATACCTCGAAGCAGGCTCGGGATGACAATATACAATTGTTCCTCAACAACACGGATGATAAGTAACGTCCTGCTATGGATAAGCCCTTAGATGATGATGAAGTTTGTTTCACTGCAGCTAACTCCTCTATGACCTGGACGGCCGTTTTTCACGCCACAAAGAGCGCCTAAAAAAAAACTTATCTATTCTACGGCTCCCTGCAGGTCGTTTGCAGCCGGGCGCAGCGCAGCAGGAGCTGTAGGGGGCGGAGCTAGGTTCCTGTGCTGAAAACAGTGCCGGGACCTCTGCACATGCGCGCTACAGTGGGCGCGCATGTGCAGTAGCTCCAGGCACCCAAAGCTGTGTGGGAGGGGCCCGAAGCACGCAGCCCCTAGCCCTGGCTGAATGGCCTCACTGGGGCTGCGTGAATAAGGCTCCTCCCACGACCAGCTCTTGCTTCCTCCCGACCCGACTCGACTCCCGCTTCCCCCCCGCCCCCCGGACCTGACCCAACCCCCCGGACTGGACCCAACCCGACTCCCGCTTCCCCCCTGCCCCCTCCCCAGACTGGACCAGACCCGACTCCCGCTTCCCCCTCCCCACCCCCCGCCCCGACCCCCCGGACTGCACCCGACCCGACTCCCACTTCCCCCCACCCCCCGACCTGACCTCCCTCCCAACGACCCGAACCGACCTCCCTCCCACCACCCCCCCGACCCGACCCAACGCCACCTACCTGTAAATCTAGTGCTGGGGACGGGCCCTGCCTGAAGTCTGGGCCCGGCCCGTTCAGCCTCCTTCCCCCTTCTCCTTTCGCCCCCCCCCCCATCTCCTTTCGCCCCCCCCCCCCCCCCCCATCTCCTTTCTCCCCCTCCTCCCCGTCCTCTCGCTGTCAGAAACACAGACACTGACAGAGAGAGTGAGAGACACACAGACAGACAGATAGAGACACTGACTGGGGGGGGCATCCCAGCACGCTGTTGGAGGGCTCCCGGTGCTGCAGTCGGTAAGTAGGAAATGTTTTATTTCTTGATTTAAAAAAAAATTTTCTTATTAATTTTTTTTGATTGATTTATTGGTTGATTTATTGATGTTTTTATCATTTATTATTGATAATGGCTCTTTATTTGTAAAACTGAAGTGTTTAATGTTTGTAAACTTCCCTTTAAACCCCCCCCCCCCCATTCCCTACGCCTGATTTGCAACCTACACCTGATTTTCTAAAGTGTAGACAAGGTTTTTTTCGAGCGTACAAAAATCTTCACTTACTCCATTCTAAGTTAGTTTGGAGTAAGTTTTCACTGACGAAACTTTGAAAACAGGCGTAAGTGGCCGGACACGCCCCCCTTTGAAAAAAAAATTCTGTTCCAAAGTGAAACTGTTCTAACTGACTAGAACTGGAGCAAACGAAATGGAGAGAATTCCGATTTCTAAGATATTCCGTTCTACACCAGTTGCTCCTAAAAATCAGGAGCAAATCATGTCGAAACTTGGGGCCCCAATGAGGAGTAGAGAGTAGCACTGGGAGTTTTTCCTGCCTACTTAATTGATCCCAACCCAGGAAAATGAGATGAGATGACAGTGGGGTTGATCCAACACGTGGAAATCCTGCCCCAATTCTGGCGACAATTCCGCCCTTGAGAAAGACCCACACTAAATGTCAGTGTCACAGCAGGAGATGTATGTTCCTCGTGAAGTGTTGGAGTGAGCGAAGTACATGCAGTATAAGGTCAAGCTGCACATTTACCTCACGAATACCAATTTAATCCCGGCATTCTTCAATACACTAAGTAAAATTGTAATTTTCCTCACAGTCCTACAGGTCTCAGAGCAACCAAACACTAAAAAAGTGTTAATTAAATTAGACAGAGCATTTCTTACCTCCTCATCCTTCTCCCGGATTATTTTCTCCGTCTCGGTATCCGTCAATCCTGATACAATGGGAATTGGGAAATCTGTGCCACTCTCCCTCGTTAGTTTGCTAAAAATAGATTATAGGGACATTTGAGTAAACTTCCCACAGGGTGTGTATGTTGTAGGAATGGTCATCCTGTGAAAATCTGCAGTGTACAATAGTGTAAATTAGTGAAACAGTTAGACAGCACCTACATCATCACGGGACTTAGGAGATCCCAGAACAAAGCCATGGAGGCAGATTACAAAAGGCACTTCTATTCCATCCTGGTTAAATCCCCACTTCCCACTACTTGATGTATGTTGAAATAATTCACAATACTTATGCCATTTAATACTGTATTCACCTCAATAATATGCAATCTATTCACCTCAATGATATGCAGCCATAATCATTATTTGCAAAGCAACCTGTGCTCATGCAGAGAAATGCTACCAGGAATATAGCAAGGAAGTGGAATAGCAGGATAATAAAGTTATATTATGTTTACTCTGATGGGAAAGCGAATATACTGCAGGAATATATTCAGAATGAATTTCTACCGGTTAAATCACCCTGTCGACATCTTTGGTCAAATCACCTTGTGCATATACTCACTGCTCCATCTCTAATAGAAAAGCTGATTTATAACTAGAGGCTGCAAGCTGCAAGAGGTGCTCACATCAGAAAATTCGAACACCCCACAATAGACAAAAATGAGTGAAGCCGAGAATTTCACCTGCTGGATAGTGATGAGGTGTTGGAATCGCAGGATGAAACTAACCCAGGCTGTACCTGACCTGGGAGTGCTAATGGGACATTGTAAATGGAGATTTACTCTGTATCTAACCCATGTAATACTTGACCATGCGAGTTTTTGAAGGGACTGTGCAGAGAGTTCTTTACTCTGTAGTTAACCCATGTTATACCTGACATGGAAGTGATTGAAGGGGCAGTGTAAAGGGAGCTTTACTCTATATCTAACCCATGCTATACCCGAAATTGGTTTTGCTGACACTGGGTGCCTCAAACAGCATAGTGCACTGAGCACTAATATACATCATTTGATGAAACCCCAAAATGGAAATAAATTTTTGAACTGAACAGTCACTCAGGGACTGTACCTTGTCTCATTGCTAAGCCATAGCAGCAGATTGAACCCAACAGCATCTATATTAATACAAAAGCAAAATACTGCGGATTCTGGAATCTGAAATAAAAACAGAAAATGCTGGAAATCTCAGCGGGTCAGGCAGCATCTGTGGAGAGAAACAGAGTTAACGTTTCGGGTCTGTGACCCTTTGTCAGAACTGGAAAAGTTTGCGATGTAACAGATTCTTAAGGAAGTGCAGGGGCAGTGAAAGGGGGAGGGGAGGAAAGAACAAAAGGGAAGGTCTGTGGAGGCAGGCAGGAGAGATTAGAGAGACAAAAGGGATGATGGGCAAAAATGAGATGGTAATGGTACGTTAGGAAACACAAGCATCGATATTAAGATCTTACAGCTGTGTGCACTTCCTGTCAACATTTTCCCATCATAAATTCCTCTGTCCACATTTATAATGGAAACCATCCATTTAGAACCTCAGCCATGCCCTCTGCCTCCACAAGATTTCTTTTTTGTCCTTAATCGGCCCCACCACTTTTTTGACTATCCTTTTACTCTTTATATGTTTATAACAAACTTTAGTGTTCCCTTTTATGTTGCCCACTAATCTTTTCTCATCCATTCTCTTTACTCCTCTTATTTCTCTTTCAGTTCGCCTCTGCATTCTCCTGTATTATGAACTTGAAATTTATCGTAAGCCTCCTTTTTCTGTTTCTTTAGTCATCCAGGGAGACCTAGCCTTGGATGCCCTTCCTTTCTCCCTCATAGGAACATCTAGTCTGTACCCGAACCATCTCCTCGTTGAAGGCCTCCCATCATTCATTTACCATTTAACCTACCAATCTGTGTTTCCAATCCATCGGGGCCAGATCCCTTTTCAACTCACTGAAGTTAGTCCTCCTCCAGTTGGGTATTTTCACCTTTGATTGTTCCTTTTCCCACAGTTACTCGAAACCTGATCATATTATGATCACTGTTCCCAAAATGCTCCCCCACTGTAACATGCTGCACTTGCCCCACTTCATTCCCCAGAACTAGATCCAGCTCTGCTTATTTTCTCGTTATAAGTTATAATGGAAATAGGAATAAGGATTTTAAAATGGGAACTGAATTATGCTGCATGCCCTGGCCCAATGATCCCCTACGCTCTAACTTGAGTTCACCTGAAGATGACCCTTGTTTTGACTCCCTGGACTTTGTACGATCGTGTAAAATAGGTGATAATGACTCAGCAGTCTATTTTACATCTCTTTCTATTTTGAATTCCATCAAAAACAATGGAAATAAAAGCAGGAGAGGTGTAAAAGGGGCTGCCGATTTGCTATCAGCCGTTCTACACGATCGCACAGTCAAAGTCTACGCCATTGTGTGCAATATCACCGGAAATCGACTAGGATAGAAATTACACTCTGGCAATGTTGTAGTCTGAATGTTTAACTTGCTCATATCAAATCCCTCTCTGCTATTTTACCCTGTTGATACAAACATGTTGAACTCATAATAACATCACAGACAGTCATTTCTACCCTTACATATCAACTCTTTAAAGACAGAGGAAAATGGTATGAAAGCCCATATATTTATTCACATTTTACCATTCAGTAAAGGTATCCAGAATGTATTGAATCCGATAAAGCACATCTCTCAGTGAAGTGTTCTAAGTGACTGAACTTTTGACACCGAGCCACATCAGGAGAAATTAGGGCAGGTGATCAAAAGCTTGGTCAAAGAGGTAGGTTTTAAGGAGCATCTTAAAAGGAGGAAAGGGAGGTAGAGAGGCAGATAGGTTGCGGCAGGGAATTCACGAGCTTAGGGCCTAGGCAACAGAAAGCACGGCCACCAATGGTTGAGCGATTATAATCAGGGATTCTCAAGAGGGCAGAATTAGAGGAATGCAGCTATCTCGATGGGTTGTGGGGCTGGAGGAGATTACAGAGATAGGGAAGGGCGAGGCCATGGAGCAATTTAAAAACAAGGATGAGAATTGTGAAATCGAGTCGTTGCTTAACTGGGAGACAATGTAGGTCAGCGAGCACAGGGGTGATGGGTAAGCGGGACTTGATGCGAGATAGGACGTAGGGTAGAATGTGGGAGGCCAGCCAGGAGTGTATTGGAATAGTTAAGTCTAGAGGTACCAAAGACACGGATGAGGGTTTCAGCAGCGGATGAGCTGAGGCAGGGGTGGAGACGGGCGATGTTACAAAGATGGAAATAGACGGTCTTAGTTATGCTGCGGATATGTGGTCGGAAGCTTATTTCAAGGTCAAATATGACACCAAGGCTGCGAACAGTCTGGTTCAGCCTCAGACAGAAGTTGGGGAGAGGGATGGAGTCATTGGCTAGGGAACCGAGTTTGTGGTGGGGAACGAAAACAATGGCTTCGGTCTTCCCAATATTCAATTGGAGAAAATTTCTGCTCATCGGACAAACAGTCTGACAATCTAGAGACCATGGAGGGGTCAAGAAAAGTGGTGAGGTAGAACTAGGTGTCATCAGCGTATATGTGGAAAGTGACGCTGTGTTTTCGGATGATGTCGCCAAGGGGCAACATGTAGATGCGAAATAGGAGGGGGCCAAGGATAGATCCTTGGGGGACACCGGAGGTAACAATGTGGGAGCAGGAAGAGAAACCGTTTCAGGTGATTCTCTGGCTAGGATTGGATAGATAACAATGGAACCAGACAGGTGCACTCCCACCCAGCTGAACGACGGTGGAGAGGCATTGGAGGAGGATAAACTGGTAAACCATGTCAAAGGCTGCAGAAAGTCAAGAACGACGAGGAGGGATAGTTTGCCTTTGTCACAGTCACGAAAGATGTCATTTGTGACTTTGATGAGAGCCGTTTCGGTACAGTGGCAGGGGTGGAATCCTGATTATAAGGGATTCAAACATGGAGTTGCGGAAAAGATGGGCGCGGATTTGGAGAGAGGTGCGGGGAGGGTCGGTGATGGCTGCCCCACTGCCTGCGTCCACAGGGTCAGCGCTGGGGGGATGAGTTGGACAAGGAAGAGATTGGCAAGATTAGCCCCCAGTGGGCACGCTGGGCGGGAAACGTGGGCGAGAGAGTAGGATGGGACAGTTGGGGTTGTAAGGAGGCAGCGATGATTGCCTCGATGGGACCTTTGTAGGAAGCCAAGAGAGGCACAGAGGGAAGCTGTAGGCTTATCTAGGAGGGAGTAAAGCCTGGGATGGCGGCAGGAGAGTAGGAAGGTCGAAGAGTAACGAAGCAGGAAAGAAAGGTGCAGAAATCAGTGTGAGAAAAATAAATGGAGCTGAAAAGGATCGAAAACAAAAAGTCAAAACATGAGGACAAGTGAGCGAGCTGAGAGTTGATAAATTGTTGAAATAAAAGATTCTGGTACAGGCAGAATGAAGGAGAGGAGAGACCAGAAATAGAGGAGTAATACGAAAAAAAGTGTGTGCGCATAAGGGGCAAGTTTGGTACAGTAAACCCAGACTGAAGAATGTGATCACTGGAGAGCCCAGACTGAGGGCGACCCCCCCCGTCCCCCGAGAGCCAGGACTGAGGGTGACCCCCCCCTCCCCTGAGAGCCCAGACTGAGGGCGACCCCCAACCTCCCCTCCCCCGAGAGCCCAGACTGAGGGTGAACCCCCCCTCCCCTCCCCCGAGAGCCAGGACTGAGGGTGAATCCCCCCCCCTCCAGAGAACCCAGACTGAGGGTGACCCCCCCATCCCCTCCCCCGAGAGCCCAGACTGAGGGTGAACCCCCCCTCCCCTCCCCCGAGAGCCAGGACTGAGGGTGAACCCCCCCTCCCCCGAGAGCCAGGACTGAGGGTGAACCCCCCCCTCCCCTCCCCCGAGAGCCAGGACTGAGGGTGAACCCCCCCCTCCCCCGAGAGCCCAGACTGAGGGTAACCCCCCCCTCCCCTCCCCCGAGAGCCAGGACTGAGGGTGAACCCCCCCTCCCCCGAGAGCCAGGACTGAGGGTGAACCCCCCCCTCCCCCGAGAGCCCAGACTGAGGGTAACCCCCCCCTCCCCTCCCCCGAGAGCCAGGACTGAGGGTGAACCCCCCCCTCCCCCGAGAGCCCAGACTGAGGGTGACCCCCCCCCTCCCCTCCCTCGAGAGCCCAGACAGAGGGTAACCCCCCCTCCAGAGAGCCCAGACCGAGGGCGACCCCCCCTCCCCTCCCTCGAGAGCCCAGACAGAGGGTGACCCCCCCTCCCGAGAGCCCAGACCGAGGGTGAACCCCCCTCCCCCGAGAGCCCAGACCGAGGGTGACCCCCCCTCCCCTCCCCCGAGAGCCCAGACAGAGGGTGACCCCCCCCTCCCCCGAGAGCCCAGACAGAGGGTGACCCCCCCCCTCCCCCGAGAGCCCAGACTGAGGGTAACCCCCCCCTCCCCTCCCCCGAGAGCCAGGACTGAGGGTGAACCCCCCCCTCCCCCGAGAGCCCAGACTGAGGGTGACCCCCCCCCTCCCCTCCCTCGAGAGCCCAGACAGAGGGTGACCCCCCCTCCAGAGAGCCCAGACCGAGGGCGACCCCCCCTCCCCTCCCTCGAGAGCCCAGACAGAGGGTGACCCCCCCTCCCGAGAGCCCAGACCGAGGGTGAACCCCCCTCCCCCGAGAGCCCAGACCGAGGGTGACCCCCCCTCCGAGAGCCTGGACAGAGGGTGACCCCTCCCCTCCCTGGCATTAGAACATTGACTGCAATTCAAAAAGTACTTCATTGGCTGGAAAGTGTAGTCAATGTTGTAATGCAGGGCAATGCTGCAGCCAATTTGCACACAGCAAGTTTCCATAAACAGCAATGTGATAATGACCACATAATCCGTTTCAGTGATGTTGGTTGACGGATAAATAGTGGCCAGACTCCGGGGTGAACTCCCCTGCTCTTTGAAATAGTGCCACGGGATCTTTTACGTCCACCTGAGAGGGCAGACATTTAACATCTCATCCGAAAATATGACACTTCCGACAGTGCAGCACTGCCTCAGTGCGTTGGAGCAGCAGCCTAGATTGTGTGTCCAAGTCTCTGGAGTGGGACTTGAAACCACAAGCTTCTGATTCAGAGGCGAGAGTGCTACCCACTGAGTCATGGCCAGCAACATTAAGGCTGAGGAGTGAACAAATTTAAAATGTTAAAAGAATTCAATACAGTAGATATAGAGAGCCATTTCCTATGGGAGGGAATCCAGAACAAGGGGCACAATCTTCGAGCTAGGCCATCCAGGAGTGAAATCAGGAAGCACTTTGTCAGACAAAGAGTAAAGGAAATGTTGAACTCTCTCCCCAAAAGGCTGTGGATGCTGGGTCAATTGAAATTGCCAAAACGGAGATAGATAGATTTTTTTCAGGTAAGGGCACCAAGAGATACGGATCATATGGATCAACGGTGGGTAAATGGAGTTGAGGTCCAGATCAACCGTAGTCCAATTAAATGGTGGAACAGGCTTGAGGGGCTGAATGGCCGACTCCAGTTCCTATGGAAGGGCCATCTCGGTTAAAGTTAGATGTGCTAACAAGGATGTTCTCTGCCTTTTCTGCTTTTTGTGTTTTATTTCAAGTCATCTACAGGATCAAATCTTTCAGGTCCAGTTCGCCCGCAAAATATCTTGATAAGATGAGAAAATGGAAGTGTTACTTTTTCCATCCTACCACAAGGGATTGGTCATGATCTTGCTTAAGGTGGTGAGATTCTTTTTCAGGGCCTGTATTGGCACTAAATAAAGTGGCTTCAATCTGAGGCAGTAATACCATTACCGAATGCTACTTTTCCATGTGATAAAATGGGTGCTAATGTTTGATCCAGATCTACTTAGTATTACTCGAGGAAATATTTATAAATAACCAAGGGACTACAAAACTTTCTTTCCAGCTTTAATTGGTCTTGTTTATTGGTGGTTTTACGACAGACAGGCTGAGAAGACTACAGGATCTTGAGTAAAACAGGCCTGAAAATGACGATTTGAAGGGGACTCGACCTAGCTCAACCTGCAACAGAACCAAAAACATTTTTAATTTAAATTCTTAATATGGATTTCAACATGATTCAGTTCACTCGGTCCCGAGTCATTCCACACAGTAAAACTCGGAAACAGGCTGGCCTCGGTATAACTGGGACATGGGCTGATCCTAAGTCGCTCTTTTTTTCGGGCCGGTGGGTGGAGAATTCATTCAGGTATAGGAACAGGAGTAGGCTATTCGGCCCCTCCGCCCTCGGTCATTCAATGAGATCATGGCTGATCTGTACCTCAACTCCATGAAGTCGCCTTTGCTCCGTGATACCCTTACCTAACAAAAATATATCCATCTCGGACTTAAATTTCAACTGACCCAGCATCCATTCTTTTGAGGGAGAGACTGTTGTGTATCTGCAAAGCATGTACTCCCATGTTCCGCCAACAAGGAGCGCATCCCCTGAAGTCCCAAGGGATCCCAGAATCCCTTGGGAGCACTGTATACAAGGCGGTCCCTAAGGCCTGTTCGGCACTCTGGAATGTCTTAATAAAGACTGAGATCACTGTTACTTTAACCTCCCTGTGTGCAGCCTCATCTGTGTTAGGAACACAATAACTGGCGACGAGTATACAAATCCAATGCAAAGATGCAGCAAACTATGGGCATCCTGGAGAAGTTCTGGGCGGGTGAGGACTGGGAACCCTATGTTGAACGGCTAGACCAGTACTTTGCAGCCAACAAGCTGGACGGAGAAGGAAGCGCTGCAAAAAAGAGAGTGGTCCTCCTCACGGTCTGCGGGGCACCGACCTACAGCCTCATGAAGAATCTTCTGGTTCCGGTGAAACCCACAACTAAGTCGTATGAGGAGCTGTGTACACTGGATCGGGAGCATCTTAACCCGAGGGAGAGCGTGCTGATGGTGAGGTATCGGTTCTACACATGCCAGCGATCTGAAGGTCAGGAAGTGGCGAGCTACGTCGCCGAGCTAAGGCGACTTGCAGGACAATGTGAGTTTGATGGCTACCTGGAGCAAATGCTCAGAGACTTTTTTTGTACTGGGCATTGGCCACAAGACCATCCTACGAAAACTTCTGACTGTAGAGACACCAACCCTCAGTAAGGCCATTGCGATAGCACAGGCGTTTATGTCCACCAGTGATAACACCAAACAAATCTCTCAGCAAACAAGTGCGAGCAATGTTCATAAATTAACTGGAACTGTGTTTGCGAGCAGAAATGTACAGGGCAGAACCCACGAGTCTGCAACTCCAGCAGGCCTCAGGTGACCCATATGACTCAGAGTCCGCAACAAAGGATGAATGCAAGGCAATTCACACATGGTTGGCGTTGTGGAGGCTTCCATTCAGCCTATTCATGCCGCTTCAAAGGGTATGTTTGCAAGAGCTGTGGAACAATGGGGCACTTCCAACGAGCTTCCAGACGAGCTGCAAGCTCTGCAAAACCTGCTAACTACCACGTAGCAGAGGAAGGTCGGTCCATGGTGGAACAAAGCAATTTCGACCCTCAGAGAGAGGAGGCAGATGCTGAAGTACACAGCGTGCATTTTCAACAAAATGTCCACCTATAATGCTAAATGTAAAATTCAATGGCTTACCCGTAGCCATGGAACTGAACACTGGCGCAAGCCAATCCATCATGAGTAAAAAGATATTTGAGAGACAAGGCACTCAGACCAGCCCTGAGCCCCATCCACACGAAACTGAGAACGTACACCAAAGAGCTCATCACTGTCCTGGGCAGCATCATGGTCAAGGTCACCTATGAGGGCACGGCGCATAAACTGCCAGTCTGCATTGTCTGGGGTGATGGCCCCACACTGCTTGGAAGGAGCTGGCTGGGCAAAATCCGCTGGAACTGGGATGACATCCGAGCGCTATCACATGTCGATGAGGCCTCATGTACCCAGGTTCTTAACAAATTTCCTTCCCTTTTTGAGCCAGGCATGGGCAAAGGTGCGGATCCACTTGGTCCCAGAGGCATGACCCATTCAGCACAAGGCACGAGCGGTACCTCACATGATGAGGGAGAGAGTGGAAATCGAGCTGGACAGGCTGCAACGCGAGGGCATCATCTCTCTAGTGGAATTCAGCAAGTGGGCCAGCCCGATTGTTCCAGTACTCAAAAGTGATGGCACGGTCAGGATTTGCGGCGATTATAAAGTAACTATTAGTCATTTCTCGCTACAGGACCAATACCCGCTACCTAAGGCAGACGACCTATTTGTGACGCTGGCAGGAGGCAAGGCGTTCACCAAGCTCGATCTAACTTCGACCTACATGACGCAGGAGCTGAAGGAGTCTTCGAAGGGCCTCACCTGCATCAACACGCACAAGGAACTGTTCATCTACAACAGATGCTTGTTTGGAATTCGGTCGGCTGCAGCGATCTTCCAAAGAAACATGGAGAGCCTACTCAAGTTGGTACCACGCACGGTGGTTTTTCAGGACGACATATTGGTCACGGGTCGGGACATCGTCGAGCACCTACAAAACCTGGAGGAGGTCCTCCAGCGACTGGATCGCGTAGGCCTGCGGCTGAAGAGGTCGAAATGCGTCTTCATGGCAACAGAAGTGGAGTTTTTGGGGAGAAAGATCGCGACGGACGGCATTCGGCCCACAGACGCCAAGACAGAAATGCGCTCAGGCCACAGAACATCACGGAGCTGCGGTCGTTCCTGGGAATCCTCAACTATTTTGGTAATTTCCTACTGAGGTTAAGCACCCTTTTAGAGCCACTACCTGTGTTATTGCGTAAAGGTGAGAACTGGGTATGGGAAAAAAACAAAGTAATTGCTTTTGAGATAGCCATAAACATTTTATGCTCCAACAAGCTGCTTGTATTGTTTAACCTGTGTAAAAGAATAGTGATAGCATGTGATGTGTCGTCGTATGGAGTCGGGTGTGTATTACAACAAGCTAACATTGCGGGGAAGTTGCAACCTGTCGCCTATGCTTCCAGGAGCTTGTCTAAGGCCGAGAGGACCTACAGCATGATTGAGAAAGAGGCATTAGCTTGTGTGTTCGGGATAAAGAAAATGCATCAGTACCTGTTTGGCCTCAAATTTGAGCTGGAAACCGATCACAAGCCCCTCATATCCCTGTTCGCTGAAAACAAGGCGATAAATACTAATGCTTCAGCCCGCATACAAAGGTAGGCGCCTACGCTTTCAGCGTATAACTATGCCATCTGTCACAGGCTAGCACCGAGAACTGTGCGGATGCTCTAAGTCGACTACCATTGCCCACCACGGGGATGGAAATGGCGCAGCCTGCAGACTTGTTGATGGTCATGGAAGCGTTTGAAAATGATAAATCACCTGTCACGGCCCGCCAGATTAGGACTTGGACCAGCCAAGATCCTCTGCTGTCCCTAGTCAAAAACTGTGTACTGCATGGGAGCTGGGCCAGCATCCCTGTTGAAATGCAAGAGTTAATCAAGCCGTTCCAGCGGCGAAAGGACAAGCTGTCCATTCAGGCAGACTGCCTGTTGTGGGGTAACCGCGTAGTGCTACCCAAAAAGGGCAGGGAGACGTTCATCTCGAATCTCCACAGCACACACCTGGGTATAGTAATGATGAAAGCGATAGCCAGACCCCACGTGTGGTGGCCCGGTATCGACTCTGACTTACAGTCCTGTGTACGGCAATGCAGCGTGTGTGCTCAGTTGAGCAACGCGCCCAGAGAGGCACCACTAAGTTTGTGGTCCTGGCCCTCAAGACCATGGTCGAGGATCCATGTCGACTATGTGGGACCGTTTCTCGGTAAAATGTTCCTGGTGGTGGTGGATGCTTTTTCAAAATGCATTGAATTGTGAAATAATGTCGGGAAGCACCGCCACCGCCACCATTGAAAGCCTGAGGGCCATGTTTGCCACCCACAGCCTGCCTGACATACTGGTCAGTGACAACGGGCCATGTTTCATCAATGCCGAACTTAAAGAATTCATGACCTGCAATGGGATCAAACATGTCACCTCGGCCCCGTTTAAACCAGCCTCTAATGGGCAGGCAGAGTGGGCAGTACAAACAATCAAACAGAGCCTTAAACGAGTCACAGAAGGCTCACTCCAAACCCGCCTGTCCCGAGTACTGCTCAGCTACCGCACAAGACCCCATTCGCTCACAGGGGTCCCCCCGGCTGAGCTACTCATGAAAAGGATACTTAAAACCGGACTCTCGCTGGTTCACCCCAACCTGCCTGATGAGGTAGAGAGCAGGCGGCAGCAACAAAATGTAAACGATGGTCGCGCCACTGTGTCACGGGAAATTGATCTGAATGACCCTGTGTATGTGCTAAACTATGGACATGGTCCCAAGTGGATCGCGGGCACGGTGATAGCTAAAGAAGGGAGTAGGGTGTTTGTAGTCAAACTAGACAATGGACAAATTTGCAGAAAGCACCTGGACCAAACGAGGCTGCGGTTCACAGACTGCCCTGAACAACCCACAGCAGACACCACCTTTTTCGAGCCCACAACACACACCCAAAGGATCAACGACACCACCCTGGACCAGGAAATCGAACCCATCACGCCCAACAGTCCAGCAAGGCCAGGCTCACCCAGCAGCCATGCAGGGCCAACAACACCTTGTAAATAGTTTTCACTTTGACTTTGGCAGGGGGGGAGGGAGGGGGCTGCGGAGTGATGCTGTGTATCTGTAAATCATGCACTCCCATGTTCCGCCACCAGGGAGCGCACCCTCTGAAGTCCCAAGGGATCCCAGCATCCCTTGGGAGCACTGTATATAAGCCGGCCCCTTAGGCCTGTTCCTCACTCTGGAGTGTCTTAATAAAGACTGAGGTCACTGTTACTTTAACCTCCCTGTGTGCAGCCTCATCCGTGTTAGGAACACAATAGAGTTGTCTAGACTTTTGCTTTCCATGGTGTGGAAAAGTGCTTCCTGAATGGCCCAGCTCTAATTTTATTATTCCCCTTGTTCTAGATTCCCCCATCAGAGGTATTAGTTTCTCTGTATCTACTCTATCGAGCACTTTTATTGGGCCGAAAATTGCAACCTTGCCGGGTGCGTAAGAAGTTTGCAGACACCGGGCGAGGCCTCGCAAAAGCTGGTTCTCGGGGCGTGATGCACGTGTGTCGAGAACTGGCTTTTCCCATCTGTCAAAATTTCTTTAGATTCTATGCATCCCCGCAGGAAGTGCAGCTGCATGGGAGGGATTGGGCTATTTGCCCAACTCATGCCCACGAATACCCTTCAAACCTTTACGCCTGGTTAAAGCAGACGTAGAGCCTAACTTTTACCAGCGTAACAATTTTAAAACATAGAAAAATTAAATGTAATCATTCATTTTTATATTAAAAAGTCTATTAAGGGAAGATTATTTTGAATCCTGTTAAAACACATTAAAAAAAATTCTCCAAAATATTTTTTTTTCTAAAACATTTAATTTCAATTAATTTTAAATATGTGAGGTGTTTTTTAATTTATTGTGCTGTGTTTCTTGTTTTAGGCGGTTATTCTCATTGATAGTAATGGGAGGCCCGTACAAACAGAGCTCCATTATTATTAATGAGACTACTGCATAGTTCAGGCCCACATGGTGATTGGTGGTCCAGGTCCACATGGTGATTGGTGGCCCAGGTCCACATGGTGATTGGTGATCCAGGTCCACATGTGATTGGTGGTCCAGGCCCACATGGTGATTGGTGGTCCAGGCCCACATGGTGATTGGTGGTCCAGGCCCACATGGTGATTGGTGGTCCAGGCCCATCGATTCCAATCTAGACTTATGTATGTGGAAGACATCTCCCCATACGCTGCGTAGCAAATGAAGGCCTCAAACCTCTGGAACAGCCAGGAAAAAGTGGTGGTTAAAGAGTGGTTCTCGGGCAGAATCGCTCAGAAAGGAAGGTAAGTTTTTCTCTTTATTTGTTTCTGCGTGCTTTCATTAGTTTTAAGAGTGGGAAGTGTGTGTGTGGATCGGAGAAGATTTAGGTTTTTTTCCCCCAGCCTGGCGGCAGCCTCCCATTGTAAAATTGAACCCGCCTCCTGAGCTTCCGCCCCTTGGCGCGAGGATGAGTGTGCAACGCCACCAGGTATTTTCACAGATTTTTTGGGGGGGGGTTGGAGACGCTCGGACGAAGGAAACCTCCGACCGCAATACTCGGCCTCAATTAGATCATCCTTCAACCAAGCTTACGTAACCTATCTTCGTAATTTAACCCTTCCAGCCTTGCATCAGTCTGGAAAATCTCTTCACTCTACCGCCCCAAACATGGGATTCGACAAACATGCACAGCCCCTGAGCTCAAACTGTCTACAGCCCAAACAATATTTTTGTACTTAGGAAGGTATTATCACGGTGCACCTCAATACTTCTGTTCCATTACATTACAGGGTTAACTCTAGAGCCATCTACATCACTGAAGGCAGCCATCAGTGCCGCTGGAGGTGGTAGTGTGCCCTGTGCACCTGGCTGCAGGGATGCACTGACTGGCTCTGGGTGCTAATGTGACATTTTACTTCTTGCTTTCGGGCATTCCTCACTTCTGCATGAACTAATCTGCCCAATTGTTCTGTTGTTGCCAAAACCACTCCACAATATCATTTTGGGATTCAACATAAACCTTGTAAAGGAAAAGGTTCTGTAATACACAGAACATCGGATGCACTTCCCTGCCTTTCACAGTAGACCCTTAATACTCCTTTAGTATCTAAGCAACAGCCTATAGACATGAGGGGGGGAAGGGGAGCTTCCTCTAAACTACACGTTTATCATTCAACCTGAGAATTTGCAGAGAGAAAGGGTAATCGTTACCAAGCACCAATAAATTTACAGTTTGTTACTAATTTCTTTCATTTTCCATGGATTGGCCCAGGGTCATTTACGCCCTTGTTTAATATCTCGGGGGAACCATTTGTTTGTCATTCATCTATTTTTGTTCAATTACCTATTTAATGAGATTTGACATTCCAGATGCTTCCCATGTGCTTCTGGGATTCCTCGTTCATCTAGAGTCCATGTCAAGAACATCTTGGGCTGCTTATTTTCCTTTTAGAACACAAAACAGTAGGAATGAGAAGTCTACTGGCTCACCCCATCACTTACATTCAAGTACAGCCCTGTCTTCAATCTCCCTCCTGCAGTGGTGTTTCTACGTATGGACTCAGTGGTAGCACTCTCATCTCTCAGTCGGAAGGTTGTGAGTTCAAGCCCAGCTCTAGGAATTGAACACATAACCTAAGATGACACTGTACTGAGGGAGTGCTACAGTGTCGGAAGTGCTGTCCTTCAGATGAAACATTAAACGGAAGTCCCGTTTTCCCTTGCGGGTGGATATAAAAGATCCCACACAATATTTAAAGAAGAGCAGAAGAGTTATCCCCAGTATCCTGACCAACATTTATTCATCAATCAACTAACTGGTCATTTATCTCACTACCGTTTGTGAGACCTTGCTATGTACAAATCGATTGCCACATCTCCTTACGTTACAACAGTAACTCTGCTTCAAAACTACTTCAGGTGCTTCCGGACATCCTGAGGTCATGGAAGGCACTATATAAATGCAAGTTCTATCTTTACTTCTTTCCTTCATTTCTATTGTGGAACTAAATTGACTTTTGAGAGAGTAGATGATGCATTTTCAAGAACTGAAGTGTAACTGGAGTGGGCACGGGTGGAAAGCTCGTTATCAATCATTATGCTGCCTCCCTCCTTGCCCCATCACTTCCATAACCTTCTGCCTGAAGCAACAAAGGACATACATTAGCCTGGTCACATGTAGGTAGGTGTACTGCAACCCTTCGCAAATAACATGAATACACCATCCGATGTAGTTTCTGTCATTTGTGCCATCGAAATGCTGGATGTGAGGGATACCCGTTTATTCCTCACATCCAATGTTGCTATGGCAGCAGGGGAAGGTGTAATATTTAGCTCTTAAAGTTTGGAAAGTCTGCGCAATTGATTACAGAATGATTAATTCTACAAAGAATGTTTTTAAATGTAAGTTGTTGTTAAAATGTTGTTCCCTTTGGCAACTTGCTGCAGCCGATCTATGCCGCACCCCATTCCCCTGAAGACTCGTTGACAGAGTTTGGGGAGACTGCCACAATTATCCACCGTGCCCGACCCCAGGAAATCAGCCAGGTTCAGAATGGTCCTCCCGCAACAACTCACATGTGCCGGCTGTTGTGTATCTGTAAAGCATGCACTCCCACGTTCCGCCACCAGGGAGCTCATCCCCTGAAGTCCCAAGAGATCCCAGCATCCCTTGGAAGCACTGTATATAAGCCGGCCCCGAAGGCCTGTTCCTCACTCTGGAGTGTCTTATTAAAGACTGAGGTCACTGTTACTTTAACCTCCCTGTGTGCAGTCTCATCTGTGTTAGGAACACAATAACTGGCAAGGAGAATACGAACCCAACGCAAAGATGCAGCAAACTGTGGGCATCCTGGAGAAGTTCGCAGAGGGTGAGGACTGGGAAGCCTATGTCGAATGGCTAGACCAGTACATTGTAGCCAACGAGCTGGACGGAGAAGGAAACGCTGTAAAAAGGAGAGCAGTCCTCCTCATAGTCTGCGGGGCACCGTCCTACAGCCTCATGAAAAATCTTCTGACTCCAGTGAAACCCACAGATAAGTCGTATGAGGAGCTGTGTACATTGGTTCGGGAGCATCTTAACCTGAGGGAGAGCGTGCTGATGGCGAGGTATCGGTTCTACACGTACCAGCGATCTGAAGGTCACGAAGCGGCGAGCTACGTCGCCGAGCTCAGGCGACTTGCAGGACAATGTGAGTTTGATGACTACCTGGAGCAAATGCTCAGAGATTTTTTTGTACTGGGCATTGGCCACGAGACCATCCTACGAAAACTTTTGACTGTAGAGACACCGACCCTCAGTAAGGCCATTGCGATAGTACAGGCGTTTATGTCCACCAGTGATAACACCAAACAATCTCTCAGCACACAAGTGCAAGCAATGTTCATAAATTAACTGGAACTGTGTTTGCGAGCAGAAATGTACAGGGCAGAACCCACGTGTCTGCAACTGTCAGCAGGCCTCAGGTGACCCAGATGACTCAGAGTCCGCAACAAAGGATGAATGCAAGGCAATTCACACATGGTTGCCGTTGTGGAGGCTTCCATTCAGCCTATTCATGCCGCTTCAAAGGGTATGTTTGCAAAAGCTGTGGAACAATGGGGCACCTCCAACAAGCTTGCAAACGAGCTGCAAGCTCTGCAAAACCTGCTAACCATCACGTGGCAGAGGAAGATCAGTCCATGGTGGATCAAAGCAATTTCGAGCCTCAGAGAGAGGAAGCAGATGCTGAAGTACATGGGGTGCACACATTTTTGATGAAATGTCCACCTATAATGCTAAACGTAAAATTGAATGGCTTACCCGTAGCCATGGAACTGGACACTGGCCCTAGCCAATCCATCATGAGTAAAAAGATGTTTGAGAGATTGTGGTACAACAAGGCATTCAGACCAGCCCTGAGCCCCATCCACACGAAACTGAGAACGGCACCAAAGAGCTCATCACTGTTCTGGGCAGCGCCATGGTCAAGGTCGCCTACAAGGGCACGGTGCACGAACTGCCAATCTGGATTATCCCGGGCGATGGCCCCACACTGCTTGGAAGGAGCTGGCTGGGCAAAATCCGCTGGAACTGGGATGACATCCGAGCGCTATCACATGTCGATGAGGCCTCATGTACCCAGGTTCTGAACAAATTTCCTTCCCTTTTTGAGCCAGGCATTGGAAACTTTTCGGGGCGAAGATGCGGATCCACTTGGTCCCAGAGGCACGACCCATTCACCACAAGGCACAAGCGGTACCTCTCATGATGAGGGAGAGAGTGGAAATCGAGCTGGACAGGCTGCAATGCGAAGGCATCATCTCCCCAGTGGAATTCAGTGAGTGGGCCAGCCCGATTGTTCCAGTACTCAAAAGTGATGGCACGTTCAGGATTTGCGGCGATTATAAAGTAACTATTAATCGTTTCTCGCAACAGAACCAATACATACTACCTAAGGCAGATGACCTATTTGCGATGCTGGCAGGAGGCAAGACGTTCACCAAGCTCAACCTGACTTCGGCCTACATGACGCATTAGCTGGAGGAGTCTTCAAAGGGCCTCACCTGCATCAACATGCACAAGGGACTGTTCATCTCCAACAGATGCCCGTTTGGAATTCGGTCGGCTGCAGCGATCTTCCAGAAAAACATGGAGCGCCTACTCAAGTCGGTACCACGCACGGTGGTCTTTCAGGACGACATATTGGTCACGGGTCGGGACACCGCCAAGCACCTACAAAAGCTGGAGGAGGTCCTCCAGCGACTGGATCGCGTAGGGCTGTGGTTGAAGAGGTTGAAATGCGTATTCATGGCAACAGAAGTGGAGTTTTTGGGGAGAAAGATCGCGGCGGACGGCATTCGGCCCACAGACACCAAGACAGAGGCTATCAGGAACGCGCGCTGGCCACAGAATGTCACGGAGCTGCAGTCGTTCCTGGGACTCCTCAATTATTTTGGCAACTTCCTACCAGGGTTAAGCACCCTTTTAGAGCTCCTACATGTGTTTTTGCACAAAGGTGAGAACTGGTTATGGGGGAAAAAAACAAGTAATTGCTTTTGAGAAAGCCAGAAACATTTTATGCTCCAACAAGCTGCTTGTATTGTATAACCCGTGTAAAAGACTTGTGCTAGCATGTGACACATCGTCGTAAGTCGGGTGTGTATTACAACTAGCTAACGTTGCGGGGAAGTTGCAACCTGTCGCCTGTACTTCCAGGAGCTTGTCGAAGGCCGAGAGGGTCTACAGCATGATTGAGAAAGAGGCATTAGCATGTGTGTTCGGTGTAAAGAAAATGCATCAGTACCTGTTTGGCCTCAAATTTGAGCTGGAACCCGATCACAAGCCCCTCATATCCCTGTTCGCTGAAAACAAGGGGATAAATACTACTGCCTCAGCCCGCATACAAAGGTGGACACTGGTGCTGTCAGCGTATAACTATACCATCCGCCACAGGCCATGCACCGAGAACAGTGCGGATGCTCTCAGTCGGCTACCATTGCCCACCACGGGGGTGGAAATGGCGCAGCCTGCAAACTTGTTGATGGTGGCGCAGCCTGCAGACATGTTGATGGTCATGGAAGCGTTTGAAAATGATAAATCACCTGTCACGGCCCGCCAGATTAGGACTTGGACCAGCCAAGATAATCTGGCGGGCCGTGACAGGTGATTTATCATTTTCAAACGCTCCCATGACCATCAACATGTCTGCAGGCTGCGCCACCATCAACAAGTTTGCAGGCTGCGCCATTTCCACCCCCGTGGTGGGCAATGGTAGCCGACTGAGAGCATCCGCACTGTCCCTAGTAAAAAACTGTATTGCATGGGAGCTGGGCCAGCATCCTCGTTGAAATGCAAGAACCAAT
This sequence comes from Pristiophorus japonicus, assembly GCF_044704955.1. Taxonomy (NCBI): domain Eukaryota; kingdom Metazoa; phylum Chordata; class Chondrichthyes; family Pristiophoridae; genus Pristiophorus; species Pristiophorus japonicus. The sequence goes on along the minus strand of NC_091992.1, from coordinate 44,942,215 downwards.
CAAACCGTTCCAGCGGCGAAAGGACGAGCTGTCTATTCAGGCAGACTGCCTGTTGTGGGGTAACAGCGTAGTGCTACCCAAAAAGGGCAGGGAGACGTTCATGTCGGATCTCTACAACACACACCCGGGTATAGTAATGATGAAAGCGATAGCCAGATCCCCCGTGTGGTGGCCCGGTATCGACTCTGACTTAGAGTCCTGTGTACAGCAATGCAGCATGTGTGCTCAGTTGAGCAACGCGCCCAGAGAGGCACCACTAAGTTTGTGGTCCTGGCCCTCCAGACCATGGTCGAGGATCCATGTCGACTATGCGGGCCCGTTTCTCGGTTAGATGTTCCTGGTGGTGGTGGATGCTTTTTCAAAATGGATTGAATGCGAAATAATGTCGGGAAGCACCGCCACCGTCATCATTGAAAGCCTGAGGGCCATGTTTGCCACCCACGGCCTGATCGACATACTGGTCAGTGACAACGGGCCATGTTTCATCAATGCCGAATTTAAAGAATTCATGACCCGCAATGGGATCAAACAAGTCACCTCGGCCCCGTTTAAACCAGCCTCCAATGGGCAGGCAGAGTGGGCAGTATAAACAGAGCCTTAAACGAGTCACAGAAGGCTCACTCCAAACCCGCCTGTCCCGAGTACTGCTCAGCTACCGCATGAGACCCCACTCGCTCACAGGGGCGCCCCTGCCTGAGCTACTCATGAAAAGGACACTTAAAACCAGACTCTCGCTGGTTCACCCCAACCTGCATGATCAGGTAGAGAGCAGGCGGCAGCAACAAAATGTAAACGATGGTCGCACCACTGTGTCACGGGAAATTGATCTTAATGACCCTGTGTACGTGTTAAACTATGGACATGGTCCCAAATGGATTGCGGGCACGGTGATAGCTAAAGAAGGGAGTAGGGTGTTTGTAGTCAAACTAGACAATGGACAAATTTGCAGAAAGCACCTGAACCAAACGAGGCTGCGGTTCACAGACTGCCCTGAACAACCAACAGCAGACACCACCTTTATCGAGCCCACAACACACACCCAAAGGATCTACAACACCACCCCGGACCAGGAAATTGAACCCATCACGCCCATCAAGGCCAGGCTCACCTAGCAGCCCTGCAGGGCCAACAACACGCCAGCCCAGCGAGGGCACAGCCAACACACCAGAACAGACATTTGTACCGAGGCAGTCCACCAGGGACAGAAAGGCTCCTAACCGCCTCACCTTGTAAATAGTTTTCACTTTGACTTTGGGGCAGGGGGGTTGGTGGGGGAGTGATGTTGTGTATCTGGAAAGCATGCACTCCCATGTTCCGTCACCAGGGAGCTCATCCCCTGAAGTCCCAAGGGATCCCAACATCCCTTGGGAGCACTTTATATACGTCAGTCCCCAAGGCCTGTTCCTCACGCTGGAGTATCTTAATAAAGACGGAGGTCACTGTTACTTTAACCTCCCTGTGTGCAGCCTCATGTGTGTTCGGAACACAATACCGGCAAAATGAAACAGGAAATCCCAGCCAGATCAGGAAGCTAGTGTGTGGTAATAACTGCTCCCACTAGATGGTGCTGCATTCTTATGTTCACACCACATCTCCCCTTTTCATCTTCGTGTAGTTCGAGAGCCTCAGTAATAATGTATTTCAAATGTCCATTTGACGTTTTATTTTACTATTGTGCATTAGAGTTCTTCACCTTTTTTTTATATTTACGTTCATAACGTGATCTGTTGTTCTGAAGCAAAAGATTAACTGGAACATTCAATCCAGCTGTGTGTGTCTGTGGTCACTTCATGTCCATCTTTTCTGTTCCTTCATCCAACTACATTTTAAGTACAGGATTAAACTTGAGAGGAGTGGCTGTGGGCTCTTCACCATTGAGCTGAGTCTGTACCAGTCATTTTCTATCAGCAAGTTTCAATCAAATCCTCTGGTTTCTGGACAGCTCCAGGAAATCACCAACCATGATCAGTTCTGGCAGATTTTAGAGGTTGATCAGTGAGTGGCTTTTCACTTTTCGGTCCTGCTGCATTGATATTTCCACATTTGCTTCTTGTTTGATGACTAGAAGTAGTTTTGTTAAATTGTCTGTCTCTACTGAGGTGCTATTTCTCAGTGAATGGTGCCTTGTGCAGACCATATATGATCTCTGGGATTCTTTGTTCAGATTCAATT